>NC_056676.1:60489322-60651822 GCF_018350195.1 Panthera tigris | reverse complement strand
ACCTCAATTTTAATGACTTCTATTTCTGGTGCACATCTGACTGGTTCAAGCACACAGGGAAAAGTGTGAAGGCAGGTGGGAGCCAAGGGCAAGAAATAGCCCAGTTCTATTCTCAATAACATAAAACCCTACCACTGTATTCACACCACCTTGTAATGGTGCTCATGGTTGCTCTGATATTCTATATCATTCTAGTGTTCTGTACCAAGCACTCCAGTCTTGACTTGGCAGTTTAGATAAGAAGTATAAATTTCAACTAACAATGCATCCATTCAGTCAATGAAATACCTGCAAATTCAAACTGTTGATGGATAAGTTACTCATCCTCTTGGATATGCCAACTCCTGTAAAGGTAACTCTCATGTAAAAGAATTGTACATCTTATTTTCTTTCACTGCATCACATGAAATAGGGTCTTAGAGGCTCCACAGTAGGGTGATATTTTCTTCCCCCATAGATGGCCCAGTAAGTTTGGTTGAAGGAGTAACAAACCATTCTGTGAACTCTTCCACATAGCCCTGGACCTGATCTGTCTTCTTTCTATCCATGATACCTGTTCTTTCTGGTCCACCCACAGACTTTGTCCTTCATTTAGGTCTCCTTTTGTCTCTTTTACTTGGCTATCTCCCATGATTCCAAGCTCAGCCCTGCTCGGATGACTCTCAAGGACTACACAAATGAAATGCCATTTGCTGATACTGCCTTCCAGATCACAGACAAAGCTGGTGGTTGAAAAATACCCAGGTCCTGCCAAGCATCTTCATGCCCCAGTGCAGCCCACAGCTTGGGCAGCTCAAATCTTGGCTTAGGACTTATAAAGAACTGTGCTAGTTATTACAACCTAGAAGAAGGTCATTATCCAAGTGTCTTTTTAATATTTTGCTATTATTCAAAGATGGAAATAATATTAGTTCCATGTTTAAAGTGGGAAATGCCTAGGATATGTTTTATGAACTGCTCAATGGCTTCTGAGGTTATCTTTATTTTAAACATGTTTCCAGGGTAAAGATAAAAAGACAAGAACTTGCCCTCTGAATTTTCTATAATGTACCACTTATCAGTTATAAAAAAAGCTTATCTTGGTATGTTTGCACACATCTCTTTTTTTGACATTTATTTATCTTTGAGAGACAGAAACAGAGTGCAAGTGGGGGAGAGGCAGAGAGAAGGAGACACAGAATCCAAAGCAGGCTCCAGGCTCTGAGTTGTCAGCACAGAGCCCAATGCGTGGCTTGAACCCACGAACCATGAGATCATGACCTGAGCCAAAGTCAGACACTTAACCGAATGAGCCACCCAGCCCCCCCAGATTTACACACATCTTACCTGTGGTTTATGCTTGCATATATGCTCACATGTACAAGTGTGTGTGTGTGTGTGTGTGTGTGTGTGTGTGTGTGCATATCCTGCTCTGCCAAATATATGCTAATAGGTGATGGGTAGCTAGATGGTTTCTGGTTTTGCTCTTTGGACTTTAATCACTGAAAATCATCCTGGGGTTATAGTGAGTGCTTCTGAAAAAGGACTTTAATCATGAAAAACATGATCTGATTTAATTGACCAGAAAGCTCATCAATTTCTGCTGTTCCATCTATTGATTAATAACAAAACAATACTAGCTATCTGTGAGCAAAGGAGACTTACTGAGTAAAGCATGGTAAGTAAAAGTACTAAAAAAATCTTCTAATTCTTTACAGACCCAAGACCCCTCAATTGTCACTCAAAAATAGGGAAGGAAAAAAATAAAAGGCAGGCATAGAGAAAGGAATATGAACATGAAGCTCATATGAAATATTTTTGTTCCCAAAATATATTTTGAACTAAGAGAACAAAAATTAAGGGGTGAGAGACTGAGCTACCAGGGGAAAATAAAACTACTCAGTGGTTTGATAAAGAAACAGGAATATTTTCCTTTAGAAAATTTCCTTCCACAGTTTTTGGCAGCTGGAAAACATATGTGATAAAACAAAGACATAACTGAGCCAACAGGGGATTTAAGTCTAATCAGATTTAGGAAAAGCCAAATTGTCTCTGGAGTGGAGACGGGGAAGGAAGAAGTTTTATAGAGCACAATGGGAGAAGATTATTTACTTCTCTCTGGAACATTGATGAGCTACCAGGTAATGAAATTTTTATTGCAATATTTACTACAAACTGGCTTTATTTCCTGCATCTATATTTTAGCTTTGCTGAGTACTTCTGCTGCCTTATCTTGTTTGGCATTGTGGTCCTTACAGTCTCTCCCATGCCATCCTCTCTTCCATTATTTCTCTTTCCAACCAGCACTATTACTATTCACTTGTCCTTTCCTTTGTTCATCAGTTTCTTAAGATGAAACCCTGAAATATTTCCCTGACTTTTTAGGTTGTTCCCACTCCTTCTTCCTTTCTTGCTGTCGGCATCTGAGCTTGAGGTAGACCCCTTTTCTGTGTATATCAGAATAGAACTACCTCTCCGTTCCTGTCTCCCACCACTATTGCTGGATAGTGAGCTCTGGGCTCTGGAACAGCATCTCTAGCTGCTATTCTGATTTCAAACTGCATGTCCTGCTGACATGTTCCGTTCAACATATCCAAAACCAAACTCATTATCTCCCTCCCAAACCAGCTCCTCTTCCTAATTTCCCTGCTTCCAGTAAGCAGGCATCTACAGCTCGAAGTGTTTCTTCAACTCCCACATTCAATCAATCGCTTCTGCACTGATTCTCATGGCTGTTCCTTTCTTCTCATCCCCTCTGCCCCCACACTAGTTCAGAGCCTCATCACTCTTTGCCTGGCCTACTGGGAAAACTACCCCATTGATCTCTCTGCCTCCACCCACTCCAGTCCATCCTACACACAGCTACCTGATTAATCATCCTGAAATACAGTCCCAATCTCCTTGTCCACCCCCAGTTATAAAACTTTAAAACACCTCACTGTCTTTGGAATTAAGCACAAACACTTCATCCTGCTACTCAAGTAACTTTACAGTGGAATTTTAACTCATCTGTTTAGATTTATCCATCACTGATGTCTATTGTCCAACTAAACCTATGTAACAAGGAAGAAATCAAGAAAGATCCAGAATTAATTAGGCTTTTGCCTAGAAGTTCAGGCATGCATATTATTCATGGGTAGGGGTTTGGGAAGGTCAGGAAGTGGCCTAAAGGCAAAGAGGATTGTCCAAGACAAGACCTGCCAATTTCATAGTTCTTTCCACAGGTCATTACTCTGTAAATAGTAGATGCTCCATGAATTCTTGCTAAGCAACTTGCTTTTACTGCATTTTAAGCTAGGATTTTACATTTGGACAAATCTCAACCAAAGAGCAGATGTTTTCTTATGCTTTTCTAAATCAGTGTAGCTTATTATTCTCAGTTTTCTGTTAATATAAACTCTGCTACAAATACATTCCCCAGGCTAGAACTCAGCTATATTTTTGATGGGAAAGAAGGAACAACTTTCATTGCAGCCAGATTTTTTTCTTTCATCTCTCAGCTAATAATGCATCTATCCAGTCAATGAGAAGTCTGCAGAGTCAGACTGTATGTTAGTAATGCTGTTGGATATTTAGATTCCCATAAATATGATTCTAATACAACGGCAACAACAACAACAACAACAAATTCCCAGGGTTGTAAGTGTTCTGCAACATGAAAAAACTTTTTTACAGACTTTATAGACTTTTCTCTGCACAACTATTTTTTTAACCAGGCGAAGAAGGTACAATGGAGGGGTTGGCAAATTTGTCTATAAAGGGATAATTTAGTAAATATTTTAGGCTTGTGGGACATGTAATCTTTGTCTCATCCACTCAATTCTACCTTTATAGCATAAGAGCAGCCACAGACAGTCCATAAAGGTATGGGGTGTCTGTGTCCCAATAAAATGTTAGTTATGGACACTGAAATTTGGATTTCATCTAATTTTTACGTGTTGAAAAATATCATTCTTATTCTGACTTTTTTTTTGGACATTTAAGAGTGGGAAAACATATTCCTCTCTTATGAGCCATACAAAAAAAGGAAATGGGCTGGATTTGGCTCATGGGCCATAGAACTCCTAGTGTAGTGCTATCCTCATTCTATAGGTGAGATTCTATAGCTCAAAAGTTTAAATAACTTGTCTGAAATTGCTCAATATGGCATCAGAATAATTAGTGAAAGTTTAAGCCACATTATGTGACCAGAATTCTAGTTTCCTCACTCTATAACAATGGCTCCCTGCATTTAGAAACATCTGAGTGGCTGCTCATTCCTCCAAGCAATGAACACTCCATCCAACATGAGGAAGAGTATCTGAAACAAGACAAAGAACCACAAAATTTCATCTTTCCCAAAGGGTGCATGAGCAGTCTCTGACATTTCCCCTTGAACTAAAGAACTCTTGTGTGGGTTTATATTGACAAGGACTCTCTCCTTGTCCAGGCTTTAGTCTGGTTCTTCTGAACCCTCTTCCTGACTAGGCTTCATTCTTAGCCTGTAGTCCTTAGCCTCCTGTGCCCAGTTTTATAAAGAATTATTGTTATTATTATTAAAAGAAGAAGAAGGAGGAGGAGGAGGAAAAGGAAGAAGAAGAAGAAGAAGAAGAAGAAGAAGAAGAAGAAGAAGAAGAAGAAGAATTATAAGAAGGAGGAGGAGGAGGAAGAGGAAGAAGAAGAAGGAGAAGAAGGAGGAGGAGGAGGAGAAGGGATGTTGTACTATGCACAGGACTTACCTATCCTCTTGGGATGAAGATAGTGCTCCCAAAGGAGGGAAAACACACATATCCATGCCCTACAAAATGGACTAGGTGGTAAAGGCACCATAGCACAGAGCCCTGACTTTGGCCAGAAGACTGTCTCCTCAAAATTACCACTGTGGTGGTAGAAAGTAAGCATTCGAAGGGGACAGCAGCAGGGGTGACTGGGAGAGTGCTCACCAGTTAATATCATGTTGGGTGACAGAGATGTGACCAGAGGAGGAAATTGGGAGACTAGGATTCCAGAAACGCCCTGATCCTGAGGGTTTTTCTGGACAGTATAGATTTTATTGCCCTTGTTCATATGTTACACTATACTGTGAAAGCATGCTTTGGTGACATGAGCAAGTCACTGATATTCTTCACTTGACAGCTTATGTCAACAGAAACTAGGCTCTCTAGAGAGGAATGGACTCCCAGACTATAGACTCTTCACATACAAAGAATTAATTTCTTGAAACGTGTCTTGCTTGGTCCCCAGATTACTACCAGTTGTGGTCATGGAATTATTATAGAAGTCAGAACTAGTCAGATCACCTGGAAAAACATCTAGATTATTCAAGTCTACAGATCTCCCTTCATTTGTTTCAGTCTTAATTTTAGAATATTTTTCTTGACTCAATCTAAGGTGGTGGCACTACTGCCACTAACTCATTTTATTATCCGCTCCTACTTTGGGCTGAAGCCCTTTACAGGGTGTATCACCAGGACCATCTCTGCCTAGCAGATGTCTAAAAAGCATGTTGTTTTCCTTCTTCTTAGCACTTAGCTGTTCCTACTTCACATTTCAGAGCTTTTGGTGAAGATACCATCTTCCAAGAAACTATTCAAATATGAAAAATAATCCTCCAAAAACAGGTTTCCCTAGACTATACTCTCAGCTTTTTCTGTTTTAAAGACTTTAGCTACCTGCTAATAGCAAACTTGTGTCAAGTAGCACAGATATAAATTTTTAAAGTTCAGGAAATGAGTTCTAATCAACAAAGTCTTAGTGACATTCAGTGACCAATATCAGGACAGTGCACTATTGTGCAGTGCCAGTTCATAGAGACTGGCAATATTATTTTAATAAGGAAAAATTCTTGAATGTGTTTCAAGAAAGAATAAGTGGATTTGGGTGACAGGGTTATGTGTAGGTGCACATGAGTCTGGGAACGGAGAGGAGTGGAGATGGTGTGATCCTTCTGTTGTGTCCACAAGGTCCTCTAATTAACCTTGAGTTTGCTTTCATCTGTGTCTCTCTGGACCTAAATGCTATCAACTCATTGGGAAAACTGAGGCGGTTGCTAGAATCCCCTGACCTTTTATTTCTGGCATAGATCTGACAAGAGATTGGTTTTCCCCTGTGTTGACCCTTCATCTTTTCTCTTGGTCAGAGTTTTATACTTGACTCTCATCTGCCCCAACTCACACTTGGACCCAAAGCCTGTTCTCCTCCAGACAGGCCCACCCCTCACCCTCAGTTGCAGAAGGGTATGGTCAGACTCCTGCCCTCCATTGCACTCATTGGTTCCCTCCTTACCTAAGAATTTGCAACCTTCTCCTATCAGGTAACTGAGGTGTGAACATTCTTGTCCATCTAACTTAGACTATATTAGGGCCTGAGGGCAGGCACCAGTCTTTCCAAGTGGATGATAGTACTACAGATGTTCAATAAATACAAATTTTAAAAAGCTTTTCATTGCATTGTGCTTATATTCCCCCATCTGGTAAGTTGCTGGTGATGCTTACAGGAAAAAGGAAACACTAACATTCTACCTGTTTGAAGGAAAATTGAAGCAACAGGTAGGAAGTCAACACAATAGGGCTTTAGAATATACATGGATTAACTGACCTACATTTTAACAATACATGTAGAAGTCCTCCACTGTGCTTCCTAATACCTTAGTACTCCGTACTCTATGCCCTCCCTGAAGGATGTTTATATGGACAATTCCTACACACACATTCATTATATTAGTGACCGTTACATTTTTTCCCATTATTTCATCACTCCCTGTGAGATATTCAAATAATCACAATAAGTTCTGTTGAACAGGAACTCAAATGATGACCCCATTAGGGTGAGAATACACACAATATAGGAAGGAAATACTAATTGGAGAAATAGCAAACAAGGAATGTAGATTTTAAGTGACATTTGGAATCTAAATCAAAATGACATCCTAAAGGATTTGGAGAGGGGGCCTGCTGGTCCTGTGATTGCTGTTGCTGATGTTAGAAGTCATGCTATGCAGCCCAGCAACTGCTGCTGTCTTTGGGGGAGCCAATTTAGGATTTGCTTCAGTAGCTGTAATTTAAGAGTAAGGGCATTGGGATTTGAGGCTGAGCACTCCACAAGCATAAAACCAAGGAGATTTCTATCCACGTTGCAGAACCTATGGGCTCCCACCACAGCTTTTCTATTCTCTGTCATCTTTTTGCAATTAGAGAACAGACCAAGTAGAAGGAAATGATCACCTACTAGACCCATCTGAAAATTATCAGCTCTGAGCCCCTGCGTTAGCTCTCTGAGCTTTTCTCCCTGGAGAAGGACTGGTAACTGGGCATTTCCAAGCACTGATTGAATCTCATTATCGCCAAAGTGGTTCTGTAGTTCAATTTTATCCACCCCATTTCACAGATGGCCAAATTAAGGTCCGGTGAGGTTAAGTAGCTGGTACAGTCTCATAGCAACTGAATTTCAAAGTCCTTGAGCTAGAGATTAAGGTCTGCCCTTTTTATCCCAGAAGCCATTTTCTCTCTCTCTCTCTCATCAAAATATTGTGACAGAATCAGAGTTAAATAAAAAATGTGGTATGAGTCTTAGGGCTCTGAATAAAATGTGCTGCAGAATCCATGTGAGATTTGGTAGCTAATGCTTTTTATCAAACTATTGAAAACAGACTCTTCTGACTCTGGCTAGTTCTGGGATAAAATTATTTCCCTTATCCTCTGCAATCCTTTACCATTTTTGTGAAGTACCTCATATCTAAATAATATTTCATATAGCTCTGACAATATTAACCCTTTCCCTCCATTATTCTAGTCTCACCATGATGAAGGAAAAAACATTTCTTACCAGTCACAGCTTAGAAACTTGTTGAGTGCTGTTCAGTGCAGTAAGGCAGAGATTTCGGTATCCCTCTGTCTGCTTGAACATTGAGGATGATGAACTGAATACTATTAAAAATTTCACATCATTTACTCTTATCAGTTACCTCACCTCCAAAATAAGCTTCCAACCACATTTGTGAAGTTCCACAGAGTTGCCTGAAGGTTAGATTTGATGGTATATGAATGTGATTTAGCAGCACTAAGTTAAATCTGGCAAACATTAAGTGTCTGTTCAATGTTGGCTATTATTTTTTTTTTGTTAAAAAATATCCATACCTATAATGAATCTTTAGTGTAATACAGTAGAAAGAGAATAAAGTTAGAGTTAATGCAGAGACTTGGGCTCTAGATGTGGATCTACCATTGATGGCTCATTTGTGTGTCTCCAAAAGACCCCCTTCCTCTCTCTCATGTGGGTACCAATACTTGTTCAGTCTCCTCAAATTTATAGGAAGAATCAAATATGCTTATAGTTTTCAAGTACATTTTGAAACATTAAAAATCTATGCATGCAAGTGTGAGTAATTATTCCAGTCACTCTCATCACTAAGTCACTGCTATTGATAACAATGAGTTCATTGCCTTCAAATGGAACTGTGTGAGTCATGGTAGGGAGAATGTAGCAAACTCTGGCTTCAGAATTAAAATGGAGTTCAATCCCAGTTCTACTGCTGATTTGTTTTTGAGGCCTTGGAAAAGTCATTGGCATCTTGGATCCTTGATTTCCACATTTATTCAGTGGGTCTAAGAAAGCCTTTAATAACAGAGGTTTCCATAACGGCTAGGTTAGGGGTAAGACTCAGCCATCCCAGAATATGGATTAGGCAACACTACCTCTGTTTTCTTTCTGTGTCCTCTATTCACATCAGGCAGAGAGAAAACTTGAATCCAGTCTGTAACTTGGGCTTCAATATACGTAGACATGATTCTCTGACTGGATCCGTTTGGATGGAAGTCAGATTATAGGAAATGAATATTGAAAGAGAGAAGAATCTTAATAAGTGAAGAAGAATCACTACCAAGCACAACTAACCACTGAGTGAAAAAGGGTTAACACACCCTTTATTCTCCTGAAATGAAATTCAGAGCTAATAGAACCAGGCTATACATATAATGGGTTTTTTTTTTAAGTCATTAATGGCTTACCTATAACGTGAAGGAGAAATAAGAAGGAAAGTAATTTATAATAAGATCATTTGCACTTTAGAGAACAAAAGCTGGAAGGTGATAACACTAGGAGAGTAAACGAAATAAGCAGAGGTTTATACTTTTGCATCCAATCCCGCCAGTACAACCCAGTTGACTCACAAATCTGTAACACTGGCACTCCACCCATCATCAGTGGTGCTGCTGTTGGTGATGTGATTTTCTGAAATAAACAGTCCTGATGATGTTCTGAACAAGACGAAATTTAATGTTTTCTCAATTTGTACAGTAGTTGTACTCTTAGAAAAATCAGTGTGTGTTAAATCTGTGCCCCCAAATAGTGTCATAGTGCTAAAAAAAAATATATTTTGTCCCTAGGCTTAGATAATGATAGATAGTCTTTCTTCATGTAATAAATGTCTAGGTGGACATTCCAGAGTTAGTGGGTACAGGACAATTCATTTGGGGCAGAACTGTCCCGCACATTACAGGATTTCTAGTATCACTGTCCCAGTTCATAAAGAGCTTCCCTGGTCATTGTAATGGCCAAAACAGTGCCTTAAACTTCAAAAACACTCCCTAGGGGCTGGCACCATATCCACTGAGAACTACCGACCCAGTCAGTCAGTACAGTCTTAACAAAACAATAAACTGTAGTAATCAAGTAACTTCATAATCTGTTCCTCTCTCTTGGCTCCTGTTTCATCCTAAAAATCCTAAACCTAAATCTCTTTCTGTCTCTAGCTGTAAATCAGAGTCTCCTTTTAGATTATGCTCTGACCACACTGAGATTCATATTTGGCAAGAATACTTTGCCTTTTCTCTGAATCTTTCACCTACAATTATCTGTTAATACCAGAACCTAATGCATCCGTAATTTTAGACCCATTTCATAGAGAAGACTGAGTAAATGAATGCAGACAACTCACCCAAAGCCATGCCACAACCTGTCTGCTGAGATTGACTTGAACCTATCTCTCAGGTCTGACCCCTGGACCCTGTTTTCTTCCCTCTTCCCTCCATAGCCCTGTGGCTTCATTACCCTTTTAAAGGAGTGGGTGGGGGAGCAGGTAACACCTTAATTGCTATTTTGCTCTATGTTAACTAACTGCTCCAGGAAGAAATCAGTGGTGGAGGAGGAGACTCCTCACATGGGTTTCCATCCATCCAAGCTCTTGCCCTCCCTCCCTCATTTGCATGATTAATTACAACCCAGCTCTTAGAGAGAGCTGCTGGCCACCACCAGGGCTGCTGCTCCATTGAGAGCGAGTCTGTCTGTCGTTGAACCTGCTCTAGTGTTTGAGTGGATGATGAACACAACCCCAAATGTGACAAAGCAGGATTGGGCCACAGACTCATTAACCCCGGGACAAGCTGTGTGCCGTACTTCCTGTCTCCCTCCTTTGCAGAGATGTGGCAGGGAGTGTAATAAAAAGTAATGATGTGGAAGAGAGCATGCTGTTGCCTTCCATGGGTCAAGTCAGTACGATTTGTGCAAAGCCCTGACATTTTCACTCTTTTTTAGTACAAGAATACTGGGCTAAAAAAAAATAAAGTACCCCCCTCCCCACTAAAAAAAGGAAAAAGAAGTAAAGGCACAAACCAGGGTCACTCGAAACGCTTTAAAATAGATCCTTTATGAACCATCCCAATATTTCATGAAGATTGCTTTTCAGAGTGAGAGAGGCAGCTTGTGGGGACTGCCACACGGTGCCACCTCTGTGAGTGACAATGGACTTGCTCTTCTTAAACACTGTGGGCCATTCTCATGAGCAGCTATATATCAGCTTTCACTTTTGGAAAAGCCATTTTCTAATGGGGCAGGTGGGTTCTTGCTTATTCTGATAAAGAGACCTATCATTTCATGAAGTGATTCAAAGGATTTATTCAGTGTTTTCAGAAGGAGAAGGGCACAGTGCCCACTTGGGAACACACATCAGGCCGTAGGTAAAGATGATGGCAGTTTATAAAAACACTTTCAATGCTTCCAAATGACTGATGTATTCCTGAGGGCTCTGAAAATGATAAGTGGAACTTTGCAGACTCCAAATTGTAATGATTGTAGCTGGGACCTCCTTAGATAGAAAATGAGTCTTTTAAAGCCTTGACTGCAGGGTTTATTCAGATGTTATCATCACCTAGATGGTAGTCTAGCATCTGAATGCTAACAGAACATGCTATTTGCAACATTAGGAAAGTTAAATAATCTCTCCACTTATTATCATGCCTTCAGAAGGTTACTGGGAGAATTTTATAAGTTACAAATGGCTGACATGTGGACAACACTATGCAGTAACGATGAGGAAAGCTAAGAACACCATTAGAGGCTGATTGATGTAGGGCAGACACAATAGAAATATGGCTCTAAACATTTTCATTTGAGGAGTATAAAGAAGCCTTACCTACCCCCAAATCTCCCTAGTTTGGGTTGTCATTATCAGTGATATTGTTAATAGCTTACAATTGCTTAGTGACATCTAGTTTAGAAAGCCCTCGTTTTAATCTTATTTAACTCACCCTAAAATTCTACGAAGTTATCTGTTATGATACTGATAGGTAAAAATCTCCCATCTGTAAATTAAGGCATATGTTTCTAAAATACCCCCGTTTGAATTTTTAGCAAGACCAACATTGGTGGAAATTTAACATTGGCCATGAAGGTAGCACATTATGATCAAGATTTATTTCTCTGTTTACTATGCTCATGCTCACCCTATAAAAGAAATGGAACTGAGATTGTTTTTTAATCCAATAGGGAATGTTCCAAGGGCAATGATCTTAGAATAACACAGTCTTATTTTTAGCCATGAACATTATGTTTTTAGGCTGAAGATTTATTGCATTCATTCATTCAACAAATACTTGTTGAGCACCCATGCCAGGCACCTTGCCAGGCAGTAGGGACACAATGGTCAACATTTTTGTTCAAATATCCACAATATATTGTACCATTATACTAAACCAGACAGAAAAAGAAGGTTAAGAAAAATAAGGTCAGGCTGTTTTAAAGATATTGAAAATAAACCTAATCAGCAGGATCTAGTGATAAATGAAGCCATTCAACAGAAGGCTGCAATACATAAAATGTTACCGTAATAGGTACATAAAGATGCATTTTTTAACAAGGTGGCAACTAAAGCATTTGAAATAAAATGGCAGGGATATAGGAAGGGAACATGAGAAAAGAAAATATCTTGATGCCATTCTAGACTTCTCTCTTCTTCCCCTAACCCCTGACCCAGCCAGCCAATCCTTGTTCCAATGATCGTCCATTTATTGGCCTCCTGACCTCAAATCTGATGAACGCATTCAACCCATTTTTTCCAGCTTAGTCAATCACATTGAACATATGTAATATGGCCATCCTTGGAAAGAGTGATCTGCCAAGGTCAAATGAGCCCTGAACATCTGTGGCCAGCAGATCCACTTTCAGATCATGATCTTTTTGATTTCTTGGCTACAAAGGTAATTAAGGACTATATATAGTACTTTTCAGGGTCATCCTACATATTAGACATGTCAGTTACCCTGAGACTGTGCCAGATCACAATCCTCAGAAGGGCTCTCAGCTTCTAAACCTCCTGGACCATGTTGGACCCAAAGACACATTTACAAATATTTGCATACCATTGCCCCTAGTTTAGGGAGGAATTGGGGATCCAGTCCAGGACCTGTCACTCAATACCCTTGTGGTCTCAAGCAGATTATTTCACCTAGCTCGGCCTCTTTTTCCTCATCTATAAAGCAGATAAATCTCTGCTACCCTAAGACTATCACGAAGATTAAATATGGTGATCCTTGGGAGAGTGCTTTTACCGGAACTTGGCATTCAGGAGTTTGCCAGACATGAGTATAGTACCTATCCCCCCACATCCCCTCTGGAGAGAAACTGGCTCCCTACAGCCCCCTACTATCTAATGTCTATGTTGGTGATCTGAGCCCCCACCTTCTACTCATCCACAAGGACATAGTCACCTGACCCAAAAACAGGCAATGCATAGGCTAGTCAGCAACCATGACCAATTGGCCTGGCTCAAAAACAAACAAATTAGCAAGTTGGGCTGATGAAATTCCTTTCTTTGGAATTTAGATGTAAAGAAAGGGAAGGCTGAAGCAGTTAACAAGGAAGAAGACAAAGTTAAAAGGAAGCTAAATGTTTTGGTGGTACGTCAAGGAAAAATTATGGGTCGACATAACTTATGAGCAAAGCAGAAAATACGCAGAGTGGAAGCCCAGAAAGGCAGCTGTAGAAAGAGGAGAACAAAGCAGACGTGCAAAAAAAGAGAAAGACTTTGAGGAAAGGGCACAACTTTCTCTCAGTTCTCAAGCTTTCTGATCTGATTCTATTTCTGGTCTATGGGAATCCTTAAAAGAATAGCCCTTTTTATTGAGATAACTCGGGTAGAGCAAAAGAGATCTGATGAGTCCCTTGATAAATGTTAGTTCCCTTGCCTTATTTACTTACCTTTTTAGTTATTTGTCCTGTCGTTTATTTATTCAGTCATCCATTCATTAATTTATTAAGTTAAATAATTTTTTGACTACCTACTCTGTGCCAGATACATCCTATCGCCATATTTGTCCTAAGAGCTGAATTTGTATCTTGTGGGAATGATAGATTATATGTATCTAGGCATTGACAAGGGAGATGAGAAACACATAGGAGTGACTGGAATGGTGAAGGTGATATTTGGTGAATTAGTGGAAGGCTCATTGAACTGGTCAATGAAGGAACTGCCCTCTCTAATTCAGCTCGGCCCAGCTAGTTCAAGCATCAGCTCCAGACCCAGAGCAAACAACAGGCTAAGATCTGAAATTGCTCCTTTTATGCCTCTCCCAACATGCCCAACCTCACAGGGTGCAGGGGAGGGATCTTGCACAACATCTCCGCCTGATCCTGCCCTCTATGGCTCATGAAATGTGTTTCTTTTTCCCCTGCTCATTCCCAAGCCTCTCTCGTATACCATCATCTGTCACAGGGATGTTGACAGCTCAGAATAAACCAGCTTTAATTCTATGGGTTATTTTCCTCTGTCAGCTTGAAAAAAGAAAAAAAGGAAAAGAAGTCTGCTCTCCTTGAAGGAAGGTAAAGAACCAGAAGCATAAAGAGACAATGTCAGAGATCTTGGGGCAGTCAGCTTGTCTGAAGGGTTCTGTAAGCTCAGGTTCACATTAGTGTCCAAATGTTAAACAAACAGATGGCTTGTCTCGTGGATGTTTATTAGTTTCACGGCTCTGCACTGGCCGTGTTTTAAAAGCACTGCTGCTGAGAACAGAGTATACATCATGCTTCTACCCTGCAGATGTCTGGAGTCAGTCCATCTAGGTCAGGGACTCCAACCTGGTTCTTCAGAAAGGGGAGTGGGAGTAGGTAGCCTGTTTTCAGTATTTCCAAAGCCTAACAGATACTGCCTATGTATCCACAATAAGACAGAACAAGCCGCCAAAGCATCCAACCTCTTCAGTTCTGGCTGGGATGGTGTTAGCTCAGGCTGGTTGTGTTTGTCACTTCCCACTAACATGACTTGGCCATCAGGGGCCTCTCTGCTTCATACCAAATAGGCAATAAACTCAGTTGTTTGATTAAATAAAGATAATTTGTTGCATAGGTGAAAATCTTTCAAATACTGGATGGAGATGATGAAAGGTGAGGTTGGCAGGGAGACAGATGGGAATAATCTCCCAAGACTTTATTGCTAGAGCATTTCAGCTTTTCTGCATTCAGGCCGTGAAAAGTACCCTCAAGGGGTTCCTGCAGTGGAAACACTCAGACTTTCCTGTAGGGGAAGAGTGAGGTTAATGGTTCATACTCTTACCCTCCGGCCTGTTTTAAAAGGTCAAATCGTAACACCATCGAGGCCGGGCTGGGTCCCAATCAGATTGCTGAAAGGCTGAATCTTTTAAAAGAGGAAAGAGGGTGAAGAATGGAATATTGTCAGTAGGGAAATGTATTCCTGGCAGGCCACGAAGTGTTAAATCCGCTGTTGGATTCTCTGCCTCATATTTGTTTAATGCATCTTGCTGATGGAGCCATCAGGAACCAGGCAGCAACGGCACACAATTACCAGCTGGTCCTGAGGTGGAGGGAGCCTTCCCAACAGTAGATGGCAGCACAAGCCTGTGTTTGAAGCAGAAGCTCCGCTCTAGGGCAGCGGCATCCCACACGCCCCAAGGGGTTTTTATTCCCCTTGAATTTTAACCAATTGTGTTGCATCTTTTGTCTCCAAAAGGACATAAATAGGTTTCCTCTCTCTCTCTCTCTCTAATTGATTTTAAGTTTCCTTTTGTTCTAGCTCTGCTAAAAAGAGGAAAGAGCCCTATTTCAAGGGTTGACCTGCTTGAAACTTCTATTAAGTGGGCCAAATAATTATGCCCCAAAGACAAACCTGTTCTGCGCAAACTACTCAGGAGCAACACCTGTGCTAGTTAACCCACTGACATGCCTCTGGGGAGCAGTCATCTGCCCTGGGGGTGTTTTGGCCTTCTATTCCAAACCCCAATTATTTGTTAAACAAGAATCATCTGCTGTTACCAACCCCCCCCCAAAAGACTGCTTAGCACATTTTAAAAGGGGATAAATTTGCCCTTTGGCTTCAAGGCCCCATTCCTGGATTCTCAATTGCCTATTTTCAAGTGATAATATCACCTATTGAGGACAAATATCCTCAAGTGTGCATTCAGTTATTTGTTCAATAAATAAACAATATTACCATTCTCACAGTCTTCCTTCCATGACTGCCTGTTGCTCATGACAGCAGCCCCCAAAAGCAATGATAAGTCCCCAGCCATGGCTCTCTCCAGCTTCCGGAGAGGATGTGTGCCTGTGACTACACTCTGCTTAAAGCACTCTTCCCCATCCCTTCACTTGGCTAATGTCACTATGTTCTCCACTTCTCAATCTATCACTTTCTTTGGTAGCTCTGTCAATCGTCAAGGTCAAGTCCAGATAAGATACCTTCCATAACACCCTGAACTGGCATCATTATCATCTTTTTAACATCATATAGTAGCTACATGTTGATGAATCAGTATCTATTCCCCTCCCCAAAGAATATAAGCTTCTCAAGTGCAATCAATGGCTTACTTTACCCTATAGTCCGTAGCATGAAGGCACTTAATCAATACTTCTTGTATTAGATAATCGTAGAACTAAAAACATAGTGAAACTTGTAAACTTACTTTTTCTTTCTGCATATATTTTAAGAAATATTTTTATTTTCGTTACCGATTTTCAGCCTTTACATTTATTCTCTTACCTCCTAATTTTGTATTCTTTTATGTAAATTTAATTATATATGCAATGCAATGTGAAGTCTAGCTTGCCTACAATTACTTTAGGAGAATCTGCTGTGACCTTTATCCTTCTGTGGTGAATTAAGAACAATTGTGTTGTGGCACTTGCTTTAAAAGATCCAGTCTCCACGGACATCTAGCTAGGGGGCAGATCTAGATGGTATCACCTAATTTTGCCAGTTTAAAATTACAGTCAGAGTCATCAGACCATTTAAAAAGCAGCAAACTTTAAAATTGATAATAATAAAGTGGCCAACATCTAATTTGGGGACTTAAAAAGTCTCAGCGTCTGTATTTTTTACCCTGCTTTGTCACAAGGGAGGGTCAATAGTTCACCTTCCTAAAATGAGTGCCGTTAAAAAAAAAAAAAAGGCATACATCTTAGGCGAAGCTCTCAGCCTTGGGCTCTGGGCCCTACAAGTCGAGGTGGGATAGATTACTTTGGCCTGGATCCTGAGGCTGTGGACATTAGGATGGGAATGTTCTCCTAGAGCTTTGATGCTTCTGGCCAATACATTGGAGGTAAGAAGATAAATGGGCCTTGAGAATCGAGCAATTAAGGATAAAGGTCCTGACTGCTAGATTTGGTAACTCGGTTTAGCAGATACAGTGTGAACTGGCAAGGGCCAGGGAGGTGGGCGTGGGGGTGAGAGGTGGGGAGGTGATCCTCAGGGTGTTTATGGCTCAGGCCCCTAGTGCCTTGGGCTCCACACTGCAACTCCACACTCAGCAGCTGCCTGCTGAGTGACTCTGAGGAACGAAAGGTGGGTTCTGTTCGTTGTTTGGTGTTTTCTTATTTAAGCTAAGGTCTCCACTGCACGCTGGCCTGAGATACAGAATACCCTCTTGTACGAAGGACCACACGGCGGTGCTGCCAGCTTGCCTTCGGTTGAGTTTGAGTTGTGCTCAGTTTCAAACGCCCCCCTCCCCGCCCCCCCCCCCGGGGCTGTCATGGGAGCCATGAGAATAGAGCCCCAGTTTCCCTGCCCTTGGAATGCAGCTTGAGTGAGCAGGGAGAGGGGAGAAAAAAGATTATTTTGCTAGCTCTGGTGTGCTGCAAGGCATTGTATTTTTCAATTTTAAAATGACGTGGTGAACTCTGAGGTATCTGAGAATCAGTGGGGTGCGGTGGCAGTGTTTGAACCACAGAGGCAGGGACTTAGGTTTGAATATTTCTCTGCCAACTTTGTGAGACCTGGGGCAAAGCATTTAGCCTTTCAATTTCCTTATCAGCAAAACTGATAAATATGCCTCGCTTACAAGATTAGAGGAGGGTTTTAAAAATAATAAACGTCCACCTCCAACATTGGATGAATCTCAAAAGCACCATGTCAAGTCAGTCAACAAAAGGTCACATTTTGTGGCTCTACTAGGTGGCTGAGTCAGTTAAGCCTCCGACTTCAGCTCAGGTCACTATCTCGCGGTTTGTGAGTTCAAGCCCTGAGTCCACAGCTCAGAGCCTGGAGCCTGCTTTGGATTCTGTGTCTCCCTCTCTCTCTGCCCCTCCCCCGCTCACACTGTCTCTCTGTCAAAAATAAATAAACGTTTAAAAAAAAAATTTATAGTGTATATCCAGAATAGGCTATGGCATGGAGACAGAAAGGAGGTGAGTGGCCACCAGAGGTTGAGCAGATGGAGCCAGTGGGAAGGGACTGCTAATGCGTAGGGGTTTCTTTTGGAGGTAATGAAAATGTTCTAAAATGAGATAGTGATGCAGGTTGCACAGTTCTGTGAATATACAAAGTGAATTGTGCACTTCTAAAAAAATCAGCTCTCTTGTATGTGAATTGTATCTCAATAAAACTTTTTATTTTGTTTTTTAATGTTTTATTTATTTTTGAGAGAGAGAGAGCATGAGCAGCGTAGGGGCAGAGAGAGATCAGGGTGGGGGTGGAGGGACAGAGGATCCAAAGCCGGCTCCGTGCTGTCAGCACAGAGCCCAATGTAGGACTCGAACTCATGAACTGAGAGATCATGACCTGAGCCTGTCTGTGTTCAACCAACCGAGCCACCCAGGGGCCCCACAATAAAACTTTAAGAACATTAAGAAAAACTATGTCGAGTATGTGTATGTGGCACATAATAGGTGCCAGTAAATATCCTTAATTCCTCTTTTTTCACTGGGTTTTTCAATTTTTTAATTTTTTTTAATTGAAGTGTAATTGACCTATCACATCATGTGGGTTTCAGGTGTGCAACATAGTGATTCAATACTTGCACGTATTGTAAAATGACTAGTCAAAGCCACCTCCTTGCGTAGTTATAATTCTGTATCCTGAAACTTGACTGAATTTGTTTATTAGTTCTAGCCATTTTGGAGTGGCATCTTTATGGTTTTCTCTGTATGATAACATGTCAGCAAATGGTGGCATTTTTACATTTTCATATCAAATTCAGATGCCTTTCTTTTTTTTTTTTTTTTAACTTCTTTCCTGACTAACTGCTCTGGCTAGGACTTTCACTAGGGTGACTAAAATTGTCGAGAGTGGGTATCCTTGTCATGTTCCTGATTTTATTTAATTTTTTTAATGTTTGTTTCTTTTTGAGAAAGAGACAGAGTGCAAGTGGGGGAGGGGCAGAGAGAGAGGGAGACTTAGAGTCCAAAGCAGGCTCCAGGCTCTGAGCTGTCAGCAGAGCCTGATGAATGGCTCGAACTCATGAACCGCTGGATCATGACCTGAGCCAAAGTCAGACACTCAACCAACCCAGCCACCCAGGTGCCCCCTTGTGTTCCTGATTTTAAAGGAAAAGTTTTCAGCTTTTCACCATTGAGTGTGATGTTAGCTGTGGGTTTGTCATATATGGTCCTTATTATGCCGAGGTATGTTCCCTCTATACCCACCTTGTTGAGTTTTTATCATAAATGGATTTTGAACTGTTATGGAAACAGGCTGGAACGCTGGAGGAAAAACCGAGCAGCACTCAGAGATCTTGGTGGATCGGAGATTTATTTAACACTGGCGGGCTCAGAGGAGACCATTTCTCCAAAGATCTGAGCCCTGAGCACAAGCGTGGGAGGCAATTTATAGTCTGTTACCTCCGCATTCCGCATTAGTAGTAATTTGGCTCACTCAGCAAGCAGGGCAGGAAGAAGAACCTGGAAGAGGGGTCTCTAAGCTAGAAACTAGAGCTTGTTTTAGTCCCATCGGCCATCTAATGGTGCAGAACTTTACTTACTTTCCCAAGAGAACAACTTACTTTTCCATATAATTGTGGATCCAATCTATTATTTTTTGAGAACTCTCATTCACTTGAATTTCAATATATTGTTTTGTTTTCAACGGGAGGATTATAATTAGAAAATATGGAGAATTGTGTAAATCACTAAGTCATTGGAATGTGTCACAGTATCATCTTTATTATGGTTTTCTGTAGGGGAAAATTGCCTGAGTATCACCGCTTACAGGGTCAAGTTTAAATACCCTTGTTGGCATTTGAGTTATTCTAAAACCTGGGCTTATTTTACCTACCACCTGTCCTACCCAGTTAGTACTCTGCTCCCCCATCAGGTATGTCACTCACTTTTCCAGATTTGTGCCAGTCTCCTCTCACTTTTGTGACTTATTCTGACCACCTGACTTAGGATGATGACCCTGGTATCTCTATTCATGCAGTTCCTGCTTAGCCACACAAATGCGCTCAAGTCCCCTCTCTGTTAAGAAGTTTCTCCCCACCATTGAAACCCATGCTGATTCCCCAATTCCAAAATTCTTTTTAATGTTTATTCAGTTTTGAGAGAAAGAGAGAGACTGAGAGAGAAAGAAAGGGAAACAGAGAGTGGGGGGAGAGAAAGAGACAGAAGGGGACACAGAATCTAAAGCAGGCTCCAGGCTCTGAACTTTCAGCTCTCACCACAGAGACCAATGCAGGGCTGGAACCCATGAACTGTGAGATCATGACCTGAGCTGAAGTCGGACGCTTAACAGACTGAGCCACCCAGGAGCCCTCGATTCCCCCATCTCTAAAAGCCTACCCTTGAGCGGATCTGTATCCAGAGACCATGACTTCTGAAATCAAGATCACAACGAGGTTAAAGTGGGCAATGCTAGGAAAACAGGCTTTATGCTAACTGACAGTATAAACTTTACATTCTGTTTTTTCTCTAATTATTTCTAATTTATAAGTATATTCCTTCCAACCAAAACATAAGCTACTCAAAGAAAACTTTATGTTATATGTCTCTGATATCTTGCAAAGTTCCTGATGTGATCCTAGGAATACAGTTAACACTGCATAAATTGGTTTGTATAGAGTGGGTCACTCCATAAGCTACTGATTAATAATACAAAATTAATAATAAAAAATCTATTTCACCTATTCCAAGTCTCAGCCTTATCATAAGAGTTGGACCTAAGAATCCAAGAGATCCCAGGCCGCTGTCACTTCCTAATACGGGGAGGACTTTAGGCTAGACCTTTAACAGGGATTCGGTGTTTCCCTGAGGGCAACACTCAAAGCAGGACTTTATTTTTATGTTTTAATGTTTATTTATTTTTAAGAGAGAGAGAGTGAGCTGGGGAGGGACAGAGGATCTGAAGCAGGCTCTGTGCTGACAGCAGAGAGCCTGACATGAGGCTCAAATTCACCAACCATGAGATCACGACCTGAGCAGAAGTTGGACACTTAACTGACTGAGCCGCCCAGGCGCCCAGAAAGCAGGACTTTAAAAGCAAGGAATGAAACTGCACTGGATTCTGGGGATCCAGACCAGACAGCCACTGAGAATAATTTTCCCCATCCCTGCCCCACATCGTATATACTGCAAAACCGTGTCTGATCTAGGCATTGGCCAAATAACCCTGCCTGTTAGTGGGATAGTCACTTAATTCTGCTCCATTTCCTGAGCATTCAGCCAGAGGAAGATGTAAGTGCTATGCCTGTGTTTCTAGATAGCTCACAAATTAAAAACCAGAAGGTTTTCTGCAGTTTCCAAAGCAAAACCAGAAAAACTGAAAGATGACTGATAGGATTAATACATTTATTGGCATTAGGACATTGTTATTTTATTGCCAGTATCAGAGTGACATCGTTTTTCATAAAGGCACCATAATTGCCTTTGAATGTCATAAAAGGTGAAATTCATTCTCATGGAAATTGAAGAGAACGTCGCGAAGCTTTAGTCAAAAGGAGACTAAATGATACAGATGATAAAATGTACTGGCTTTAAATTTCTGTCCATAAACTGGGAGTGAAACTACAGAGAATTAGGCTTGAGATGAAGACTGTAATATCCCCAAATTAGTTTAGGCATCCCTCTAATCTCATTTTTTCATGGTGTAAAACTATTCATTGGGAAATCTGTTTTCCTTCA
This sequence comes from Panthera tigris, assembly GCF_018350195.1. Lineage (NCBI taxonomy): Eukaryota > Metazoa > Chordata > Mammalia > Carnivora > Felidae > Panthera > Panthera tigris. The sequence continues at coordinate 60,630,255 of NC_056676.1, read as the reverse complement.
TTGGCCAGTATTTCAGCTGTCTACTGCCCGCGTGAAAATACTGAAGTGGGGGGGGGGGGGGGGAGATGTTAATGGAAGTAAATCTTATTGGGAATGGCAGAAGCAACCACTTCTCACTAAGGCACAGAAGACCAAAGATATAAAGCAGCCAGTGTGTAAAAGTCCTTGGCTCAAAATATTTAGGCTCCCCTGTCAGAAATTCTTAAAGACAAATCCTAGAATCCATCACATACAAATTCCTTTTCCAACCAGCCGAAGTGATAAAGTCTGAACAAGGCTTTTAAAATGCCTTGCTACTATGTTATACATCAAAGTGTTTTCCTTCCCCGACCCCTCCTCAACGTGAGCCCCACCAGAAATTCCTCCTGCTGCCAAGAGCCTTGGAAAAGCTTTACATTATTAATTTCTCTATGGATTCATCGTGTTTTGGAAACCTCACCAGAAGCTGGGTGCAGAGTTTGAGGGCAATAAAACAGTCAGGACAAATGGCAAACCTTTCAGTTTGGCACCATGGAATGTAGTGTGCATCTGTGCCTTCCTCTCTGTGTGGCTGGAAACTTCTCAAATCTGGTCCTCAGTTTACATTACTCAGGCAAATGGTCCTTTAGTTACTCTATAGGAGAACACCTTTAAGGAGAAAGGCAACATTACAGGCCAGTGATTCTCAATTTTCTTGTGCAGAGATAGTACTTGGGAATCCTGCCAAATGAATATTCTTATTCAGCAGGTCTGTGTCCAGGGCCTAAGACTCTGCATTTCTAATAAGCTCCCGGATACTGCTGATGATGCTGGTTCGTAGACCATACTTTGAAATGAAAGGTGTTAGCTCACCTTCTAAACCAGACCGGGCTTCCTGCAATGTAGCCAGTGTTTGCATTTGGCTTTATTAAAACAAATTTTAAATTAGTCCAGTTCACAATGTTTGTAAAAATAAAATCCAGTCCATTTCCATGGGGGCCGGTATTGACAAGGCACTAAAATAGGTATTAATTAACCCAGGGAATGAGGTGGGTGGGCAAGGAAGAATCCTTTTATCTTTTACTTAAGCATTTTTCATGTTCACTTTCCAACTGTATATTTCGCTTCCTTGTTTAAAGTAGCCGGTGCCAATTTTATCTTGCAGTTTTATTAAAAAGCACATCTTCGCTAAGTAAAAATCAGTCCCAGAGATGTCACTGTAGCCCCATGTGCATCAGGTACAAGGATTAGACTGAGCAAAGCTTTGCATGGCCTGTTTTATTTTGCTCACCCAGAAAGAATCTCATGTTCAGTTCCAACGCAGATGTCATTTGGGGTGATATTTTATAGAAATTCCAGTAATTAAACTCACTAAACTATGACCAGCTGGTGTTAACCCTCCTGTCAGGTCACAAATTGCTTCCTTCTCTTGTATGAGAAGAAATGTAAGAGCCCCTGTGTTCTGAATTAGTTACAAGTGCTCAGGAAAATGACCTCAGAAGGCACAGCTCCACATGCAGAGTGACCAGAGAGGGATTTGTGTGTGTCTGTGTGTGTACTGTCTGTGGGCATATGCATACACCGGCTACATGAGATAGAAAAAACAGTAAAGCCTGAACTTCAGAAATATTAGTATCATTACCTAAGGGAAGCATCTTCCCCCACTCCCCCCAGGGGGCAGGTCAGGGAGGGGAGGGATAACCAAGTAGTTTAACAAAACACTTAGAGAGGTTCAGAGAAGGTCAGAAGAAATCCAGAGTCCATTTTAAAAGGCATTGTAGGGGCACCTCAGTGGCTCAGTCACTTAAGCATCTGACTCTTGATTTCAGCCCAGCTTATGATCTCATGGTTTGTTAGATCAAGCCCCATGTCAGGCTCTGTGCTGACAGTGCAAAGCCTGCCTGGGATTCTCTCTCTCCCTGTCTCTCTGCCCCTCCCCTGCTCACACACTCTCTTTCTCTCTCTCTCTCTCTCTCTCTCTCTCTCAGAATAAACTTAAAAAAAACAACTGGCATTGTAGACACTGCCCTCTGCATCCCAGACAACATTTAAAAATTCTGTTTACTGAGCTCCACCATATATGCATACTAGTCATACACATAAGGAAGAGCCAACAGCTTAGTGAAATGAATGTATTCATTCAGCTACTATTTACTGATGCCTTCCACTAGGAATACCATTACCATCAAGGGACCTCGTGGGTAGGAAAGAAACATTGTTCAAAGCCTCAACAATGTCTTCTTCTGTCCTCAGAGATTAAAGCTTAGAGGATACATGAGTTACAGACCGTTGTATTACAGGTCTGTATGAGACAGTGGTAGACCTTAATGTGACATCAGGCGTCAAAAAAATTCGTGAATACGTTGGAACTTGCATTCCATAGAATGTGTAAAAGAAAGAAGTAGCAGAGTTGATAAATATTTTCCCATTGGGATGTTTTTATTTAATAAAGACAAAAATAAAAATGCATATACATGATATATATATGTATATATATATACATATATATATGTGTGATATATATATATCATATATATATATATCACACACATATACATATATATGTATGAGATACACACACACACACACACACACATATATATATATGTTTCTCACATATTTATTCTTTATTTTTATCTTCACTAGTGGTTTGAGGTCAGGTCAGAGGTGAGATTCTCCATGAGTATTGTATCACTCCCCCAGATCTCTACCACCTTTGCACTTCTGGCATGCCTGTCTGCTATTTAGCTGGCATAATCTTCCCCTTTTCAGTGGCAGTTTCATACTCGACAACCACACATGAAGGTCCTAAAGGCCAGGGATGATGTTTAACCCTTCCTCAGAGACCCCTACAAGCCACCAGGGCAAAGTGCTTGTGGAGTGCTTGCAGTGACCACATACAGTCATCTTTTTAGTGTTATGGGGAAATTGTATCCAAACATACAGAAAATGGGAAAAGAAAATAATTCAGGTCACTTGAGACACAGTAGCTTAAGGTTGGCAAGAGCATCAGGCATTCCCCAAAATGAAGGATCACATAACCTCACCTTTCTGCAATGCAGTCTTAGGAGACTCATTGCAAGTTCATATACCTTTTAATACTTCCACTTCTAGGAATGTTTTATACTTATGGCCGTGTATGCAATGACCTATGGACAAGGATATTCATTGCAGCATTGTTTTGGGTAGCATAATACTGAAAATTTGCATTAGTGTAGGAATGATTAAATGAGTTCTGGCATGTTCATCCAATAAAAGACCATGCAATCAAAAAAAAAAAAAAAGGAAATGAGTTCCAAGACGCACTGTTAAATTGAAAAGAAATCAAGGTACATTGCAGTGGACATCATTGATACATTTCAAAAGGAATGTATATGCACATAACTAGAAGTGCATAGAATCTCTTGTAAAAGATGTACAATAAACTAGAAACAATAATTGCCTCTCAGAAGGGAAACTTAGGAATTAGAGAGCTTTAAATTATTGTGTGGACCTTTCTGAATAGTTTGCATGGTGTTGCCCTTAAAACATGGGTTTTAAGATAAGTTTTATAGAATTATTACTCAGGAGAATAGAACATCCTTAGGGTATTTTGGACACCACAAAAGGAGCCACATCGGTCTGCAAATAGTCCTGCAACACCCTGGTCGCCATTTCTTTGTTCTGCCTCAGGATGGCAGTCTAGTTCTTCCATACTTTCATTACTCCAGTGAAAATTTAATTTGGATTGCCTCTGAATGTTCTCCGACTTCATCTGCAATGTCTGAGTCCACAGCGAATTCAATTATTAAGGAGCTACTTCCCCAGAAGGAAGACTTTGATTTTATTATATTTAATCCACCTGATCGTTTTCTTTTCTTTCTCTCTCTTTTCAACTCTTGCCAGCACAGTTCTGCCTCCCCCACCACAGAATGCACAGCGAAAGTGGGGTTTTCCCCTTCCCAGCTGAATGGGTGGTCAGTTTCCAGAATCTTTCCATGGCTAAGGAATACCATTTAGACACCTACCTTAGATGTATGTGCCTTATTTTCTCATTATTCTAAGTGGTGTTTTTATTTTTATTCTCTTCTTGACCATATTCCTTCAGTTCTGAATATTCTATACCCATTATGGTATTTTTCCCCCAATAGAATACTTTCTTCCAACAAAATTTTGTGTGAATATCCATAGGGTCAGCAAGGGCTTCTCTGGGTTAAGGGACTGGGGGGAGATGCTGACCCACACGTATGGTTTTCTCCCCACTCCACACATGCCCCTTACTCTCCACTCTTTCCCCCACCCTATGGAAAATTTTGAAGTGTCACTAATGGATGCCTAAGTTTCCACTGTAGAATTTGAAAGCCTCTGTCTAGAGCAAGGAAACCCAGCAATAAGGGAAACTCAAGCTCAAGATTTAAAAAAAAAAAAAAAAAAAAAAGGCAAAGAAAGAGAGGCAAAGTATTATGGTGAGCTAGAAAAAAATACAGCTCCAGGATTCAAGTCTTCTTGTCTGAGCTACAGAGAACACTAAAAACATTTTGTGCACCAGCCTTCCAGGAAAACAGCAGCACATTAGTTGAAGGGCAGCTGAACATGTTACTACCTGCCAAAAAAACCTGTTATGTTTTTTAAGTAAAAATAAAAAGGAGTTTTAATTTTTTTATGATTCCAAGAAAATATATTATCAAAGAATTGTTGTCTTGACAGTAAAAAAAATTTTTCTTTCAACTGTGGTACTAGAAGTCTCTGTAACTCTCGACAGGCTGTCCATCTCCAGTCCTAGGCAGGGTTAAGACAGCTATGGGGTTCTATCCTTTCAATGGACAGCCCCTGTCTGAGGTAGAAATATTTAACAAAAAGCACCAGGGCCTTGGGACCTACCTAAACTCATGTGCCCATGAACTTAGCCACATTCAGCCTCAGTTTCCCCCTTACAAAATGAGGCTAATGTTTGCAGGCAGCTTGGTATAATAGGAGGAGAGGGTCTGAAACCCAAATATGTTGTGTAAGTCATAACCACCCTGTGGCTCAATTTCCCCATCTACAAAGTAAGGCAAATACTAGTACCTCCCTCAAAGAGTTGTTAAAAAAATTCAATGAGTTATTTTTGTAAAGGACTTAAATACTACATAAGGATTTGTTAGATATCACTGTATAGTAGCATTATATAGTGATATTTAAGTTATACCAAAAAATAACTAGAAGAGGAAGTGGTAAGTGCTATCAATCAGGTCTGGAGTTAAGATGTATTACAAATGTATGGGTCTCATAATAAGTCCTTCTATCCTCTGTGATATGATAATTTTAGTATTATTCATGTACCTACATTACTTCAATATCTTTGAAATACTTAAAAAAAAATTAATTTCTCAGTACCAGGTACGAGATACTGGTTAAGTTGCTTAATCCTACGGAATGTGTTCTCCCATAAAGTTAGGACAATAACCTCTTTCATTGTTTGCTCCCTTCCTAGCTTTTTATTTCTGGAAGGAAGCACTGTTTCGGAAGCATATAGGACAGCTAGCCATGTGCCCTTGGAAAGTAATGTAATCTTTCTCACCCTATTTTCATCAGGATTGTACTAGATCTCCTGAAGTTCTTTTTCAGCAGCAAAGCCAGAGTCTGATATTTTGTTACCTTTTTTAGCTTAGAAAAATACAATGTATTATCTTACAGGTCGGTGGATTTGAAGTCCAACACAGGTCTCATCAGGCTAAAGCCAAGGTGATGGCAGAGCTGTGTTCATTTCTGGAAGCGCTGGGGGAGAATTCGTTTCTTGCCTTTTCCTGCTTCCAGACGCTGGCCCTCATTTCTTGCTTCTGACCTTCCCACCTCTTCAAAGCCAGCGTCAGCTGACGCAGCGCTTTCACATCATCTCAGTCTGACCTCATCTTCTACTTTCTCTTTTCTTTTTCTTTTTTTTTTCTCTTTTTGTCTTTAAACTCCCCCATCCACCCACTATTTAACGGTGGTGAAATCATACAATAGAAAAATAACCACTTTAAAATGAGCTGTGTAGTGGCATTTGGTGCAATCACAGTTTTGCCATGGCCACTACTGTCTATTACCAGACGTTTCATCCTCCCAAAAGGAAATCCCATGCTAAATAAACAGTTGCTCCCCATATGCTGTTCTCTCTACCCTGTGACAACCATCAGTCTGGTTTCTGTCTCTGTGGATTTACCTATTCTGGATATTTCATATAATCATACAGTATGTGACTGGCTGGCTTTTTGTGTCTGGCTTCTTTGACTTCATGATTTTGAGGTTCATCCATGCTTTCGCATGTATCTGCACTTAATTCCTTTTTATGGTTGAGTAATATTCCATTGCGTGATATACCACAATTTGTTCATTCGTTGGTAGACATTTGGGCTGTTTCACCTTTCAGCTACTGTAAATAGTGCTATTCTGAACATGTTTGTACATATATTTGAATACCTGTTTTTATTTTTATTTTTTTTTTTTGATAGACATCAAGGAGTAGAATTGTTGGGTTGCATGGCAATACTACACTTAATTTTTTTTTTAATTTTTTTAACGTTTTATTTATTTTTGCAACAGGGAGAGACAGAGCATGATCAGGGGAGGGTCAGAGAGAGGGAGACACAGAATCTGAAACAGGCTCCAGGCTCTGAGCTGTCAGCACAGAGCCCGACGCGGGGTTCGAACTCACGGACCGCGAGATAATGACCAGAGCCGAAGTCGGCCGCTTAACCGACTGAGCCACTCAGGCGCCCCTTAATTTTTTAAGGAACCACTAAACCATTTTCCACAGCAGCTGAGCCAAGTTACCCCTGATTTTAATACATCTTCAGAGACCAAGAGTCCCTCCCTTTTGCATAGCCAGCTTCTGATCCTACCTCCCACAATCACAGGAGTTCTTTTGACATGTACTAACACAGAAAGCAATATCCTACATGTGCAAAACTGCCAAAAATTCCTAGGAGATTGACAAGGCTTTCTAAGGAGATTTGGACCTTTAGAAACTTTGATAGAGCTGCTCTACAACAGACACATGCTCAAAATATGTTAGGTGTTTTGAAAGTGTGAGAAATAGTGTAAGGTCAAATGAGCCAGCTGGCTTGTAGAAGTTGAAAAACAAAACAGTGACAATTTCAGTCTTCATAAAGTATTTCTTCACATCAGCCCTTTTATTCATTTAGCAAAAACATATTAACTGCCTGCTATTTACATAGCATTGTGCAGTGATTAAATAGCATGATCCCTGTTACCAGGGAACTCATGATGTAGATAGGAAAACAGATGGTAAGCAGATAATTGTGTGACACTGTGACATGTGCTAAGAACAGAGTGTAGACGAAGTGTTACCAGGGTGCAGAGGGAGGAGTTTATCATGCCAAGAAGCTGAAAAAAAGGCTTGATGGGAAAAGAGATTTTCAGCTTGATCAAAAAAAGCAGGTATAGGAATGTGGTCTTCAGACATAGGCTGAGGTGTAGGTGCTAAGCTCAAAGTTACAGAATTGCCGGACTTAGGGGATCCTTAAATAATCAAGTGGATCTAGAAATAATGGGTGTGTGAAGGGGAGTATGACAGGATGAAAGTGAAAAGTAAATGTTTTTCTTAGTACCAGGCAACAATGAAGTGCCTACCACCAGCATGTGGTTATCCCCTTGGAAAGCAGCCCCCTCCTGACAGTGGGAGTCCTCTGGGCTATCAGTAGCCCACACCGACTTATCACTGCACCTGTGGGAACATATGATCTACTTCTGGGGGCATCATTTAGAAGGTTTCAAGGCCTCGCAATGGTATTTTCTCTGAATTTCTAAATGCATTTGTCCAAATCATAGAAAACTCCATAGTAGAATATAAAAACATATACGTTTTGGAATTAAAGGGGCTGAGGTGACTGCTTTCCTTATCTGTAAAATGGGCCTCATGAAAATATTTGCCTTATAGAGTTTTGACAGGATTCAATGACCACAATGTGCATACAGTTACTCATACAGTACTAAGCACATAGTAGCATTTATAAATGTAGTCTAATATTATTCTTAATAAGCTTTAGGGATTCAAACTGGTTTGTTACCTGGGAAAAACTATATAATTCAACTTTCTCTGGGTCAGTTAGGGCCTCAAAAACTTTATCATTGAAATCCTGAGAAGATCTAGGTTTTTTTTTTTCCTTAGGAAGCTTAAGGAGAAAAATCTATGATTTCTGGGTCTTTGTGGAGCCCGAAATAGATTGCTTCTCTTGAGAGTTCTCTAAGAAGTATTCTCAGCTGAGAAAGCACACATCACTGTGATGATATTTCCTATGTCTCTTGGGCATTTCCCTAAAAAAAAAAAAAAAAAAAAAAGGTCAAGAATGACGAGGGAGAGAACTCAAGCTTTTAATAAGGATACTTTCCTATGTGTTAACAGAATTTCAAATATATTACACTAGTGTTTGCTGTTCAAGGCCTCACAACTTTTTAGACTTTTACATTGCAGGTTACTTAAACAACTTAGCAAAAGTGAAACCTGCCTTCACGGCACCTTATCCTCAGGTGAATTTAAATTTTAAAAAATGGAGATTATCCTGACACGGCTTAAAGGCTTTTCTTCGAAATCGGTCACACGTAACAACTGTGTCCAGGCAGAAGTTTATTCCTTCCAGTATGACAAAGAGGACAGTCCAAAGAGATAGAGTTCACACACTGAGCATGCCTTGGCTTTACTCAAAAAAGACCTGGTAAGAACGGTGGAAATATTACTAAATTTACATGAAGAGAGATATGAGAGGCAACATAAACAGGTCACGGGAGCCATACCTGGGATGTAGGAAATATGCTTGATCGATAATTAACAATCAATTTAGGAAAGCAGAAACTACTGTATGTATTTTTGACACAAAGAACATCTTTTCCTAATGAAAGATTTTTTTTAACAAATCAAGAAATGCCCACCATAATGGCTAATTTGCCCCAAATCTGACAACTTATTAGCCATTAGCTATCTATTGATGTATAACTGCATTTCCTCTGATAAACCAATGAACAACTCAGGATCATTTCTTCATTTGCTCCGTGGCTGTTTCTTAAGACTATAATCTGCAGAAAATGTGCTCTGAAAATGTCTATGGCCTGCCCTTACTGAATGCTACATTTTCATCACACCTACAAATGAGGCATAAGGTCTTTAGTTTAAAAACCAAACAAACCTTGCAACCTTTTGGAACTTCCATACTTTCAATCTTGCCATTATATTTGGAAAATCATCCCTTCCATCGTTTTAATAATTGGTTTCCAAGTGACTGCTCCAAGAATGAATTTTTCTTCAATGTCAAATGCTCTGACATTGGCCCGGGTCATTTTGAATCTGTTCACAGTGTTAGATGACTCCAAACAAACAAGAAAACTTTGTACAGAAGAAAAATTGTGTCTTAAAATTGGCTTTCTGTTCAATTCCAATAATTTGCTTGTTTATAATTATCTTTCTATTGCACTAGCTGTTTGTCTTTATGTGAGAGACACTGATCTTCATTAGCCATCACGGCAAGCAAAGGGAATATTAGAACTATTGATCCACTAGCAAAGCAACTGGGGGATGTGGGGGTGTTATAATTATGGGTTGATGAATTAAAAAGCTTTCGCTTTAGTTTTCAAAGCAAGTCAAAGTGCTCCAAACAAAATAGTTTCTGTGGTTGTCTGTCTTTTTTTTTTTTTTTTTTTTGAGATTTGCTCTGATGTCCTAACCTTGAAGGTTTATCCCTGAAACAAAATTTCTTATTATACTGCAATTCTCTTTTTTAAAAAATAAATAAATCAAACCCTGGGGCACCTGGGTGGCTCCGTCGGTTAAGTGTCCAACTCTTGATTTTGGCTCAGGTCATGATATCACAGTTCATGAGTTCAAGCCCCATGTCAGGCTCTGTGCTGACAGCGCGGAGCCTGCTTGGGCTTTTCTCTCTCCCTCTCTTTCTCTGCCCCTCCCCTGCTGGTGTTCTCTCTCCCCCATCTCTCTCTCAAAATAAACATTAAAAAAAAATAGTTTATTTGCCAGAAGCCACTGAAATCTCACAAGAAGAAGGTGAATAGGTTACCAGAATAGAGTGAGAGAATTTCCAATGGCAATTTCAAGGGCCTGAGTATCAAAAGTTGGTGATATGTGTGCCCTCTGACCAATAGAAAGTTTCACAATTAAGGTAAGTAAATCATTGGAATAGCACTATCTGTGAATAAATGGAGAAAACACTGAGTAATCTTGGCAGAGCCAAAGCACCATACCTTAGGAAATGGAAAATTTCAGCTCTGTGGCCAAAGGACACCAAGCCCATTTATAAAATGTTGGAAGTAGCAATTTTGCCCTTACTTGGCCTTCCTGTGTGTTATCTCTAAATTAATGCATTTTCCACAGCACTTGGGTGGCTCAAGCCCCATGCCAGGCTCTGTGCTAACAGCTCAGAGCCTGGAGCCTGCTTCAGATTCTGTCTCTCTCTCTCTCTCTCTCTCTCTCTCTCTCTCTCTCTGCCCCTCCCCCACTCATGCTCTGTCTCTCAAAAATAAACATTAAAAAAATTTTTTTAATCAGTGCATTTTCCCACCCAATGTTGATTTCTTTTGCAGTAGGTTATGTGGGATAAGATAAAATAATAATGACATTATTTGCTCACTAGAAAGTAATATGTCACTAGCACAAATGAAAACTCGTCCTGATTATCTTTCTGTTAAGTTGAGACTAGCTCAACTTGTCCTTAACAGTGTCCTTCACTGTTATTTTAGACCAAGTTATCAATAATTGGATAACCTCTATGAATTATATTTTTCTATATTATTTACAAACATATATATCATATACAGTTTTCTTTTTTTTTTTTAATTTTTTAATGTTTATTTATTTTGGAGAGAGAGAGAGACAGGGCATGAGTGGGGGAGGGAGACACAGAATCTAAAGCAGGCTCCAGGCTCTGAGCTGTCAGCACAGAACCTGACAAGGGGCTTGAACGCACAAACTGTGAGATCATGACCTGAGCCAAAGTTGGACACTTAACTGACTGAGCCACCCAGGCACCCCTACAGTTTTCTTTATATATGTCTATGACTATACATACTTATATGTACATATTGATCATATTTATATCCTAGGTAATCCTTCTACCTGATGATTTAAGCTAAAAAGAAAGGATGAAGGGGCTCAGTGACTTTAGGTTATTCATAGGTTCAATTTTGGATGAATTGGGTTTTTTGTTGTTTTTTTTTTACTTCAAAAAAAGGACATCTCTCCTTATAATAGTCTTCCTAACTTAGTACTAGTTACAAAAATAAGAAACTGAATGTGTTAGGAAGATGCAGAGATCCATACATGTCAGAAAATCCTAGGAAAGCATTAAAGCTGCTTCCTTTTTTCCTGGTTTTTAGCTTTATCGAGTAATAATTGATATACAAAAGAAAATGCACACATTTCTTACATACATCTTGATGAGGTTGGACATATGCACATACCCATTATTCCCAATTTCAAGGTTCCCAGTACCAGCAACCTTTTGGGATCCAGGGTGGGGGGGATTAGTGTCATGTTTGTACTTCTCAAGGTTTTTCTGAACCAGTTCATCACATTTTTGTTATGTTCAGAGACTTCCAGGCAGTGGCAGAAGTGGTTTCTTACGTAAAAGATGTGAAATTTTCTGAAGTCTTCTTTTTGTATCACTATCTAAACTTTTCATCTTAACTTGTATTTTTGTGCCTACTAATAGTTAAGGAAGTATTAGTGATTGTGATATGAGATCAGATAAAAATCCTTGCCCTCCAGTGGATAACCATCTCCTCTGAAATTAATCTGCTTCCTCTGAGGCACCTTGGTGGCTCAGTTGGTTAAACATCCGACTCTTGATTTCAGCTCAAGTCATGATCTCAGTCATGAGATTGAGTGTGGAGCCTGCCTGGGATTCTCTCTCTCCATCTCCCTCTCCATCTCCCTCTCTCTCTCAAAAATAAATAAGTAAACATTTTTTAAAGTAAAAAATAAGATTAAATTAATCTTCTTCCTCTTTCTTTGCCTTTCTTTTCCTCCAACACCAACATATCAAATGATAGCCAACTCACAGCATCCTTCAAGACCAAAATTTCTTTCTAAGGAAGTTAAATTCCTTGGGGAAAAGGAAAAAAAAACACAACAATTTGCTGGATACTGTTTTAAATTTTTTGTAAATGTCTTATTTAAGCATGGCTAATCCTATCAAGTATTTCATACATGAGCAAACAGGCTCAGAGATCTTGAGTGCCATACCAAAGGCCACACTGTAAAAGGCTCATTCAGGATTTGACCCGTTCTTTGTTAACTCCAAACACCTTACTCTTTCCCATAAATTACCCCTTCTCCAAAGACAGTGGTAAAAGTGGGGTGAAATGGAAGGAGAAACCTATTCAGAAATGAAGTGAGAATTTTATTCTCTTGTTCCTAAACTAGAAATGATTGGTAGAAATCAGTGACATGGAGGAGTGTGATGCAGGACCCTGCCAGGCTTCAGCTGGTCCTCTAAAGTGCTGTCATTGATTTCTTCACTGAAGACTAATTTATTGGGCACCTAGTGAGAGCCCAGCTCTGTGACAGTCACCAATATAGCACAATGAACAAGAGGGCTACTCAGGAAAACCAAACAAGTAACAAACAAAAATATAGACAGAAATTAACAAAAATAGAAACAAAATAGTTGAGTGATCTGGGTTTCTCTGAGATGTTGACACTAAAGAATAGGAAGCAGAAAGCTGTAGGAAGAATTTCCTAGGCAGGGAGAACAGCAAATGCAAAGGCCCTAACACAAGAAAGAGCTTGATTTGGAAGAAATCAAATAGCAGGCGCTAAACCTTACGAGCAGTCATCCTGGTGCTGGAGTGGCAGATAGAGGCTGACCGAGCGGGGTCTTTCAGCAAGTATGAGTGTCATTCCTGTCCCTACATTCTACTTTCTTCCCTCTGTTACTAGCCAAGTACAAAGCTTTTTTTTTTTTTTTTTTTTTTTTTTTTTTTGGACAATGCCCTCAGTCAGGAAACACTGTGCTTTCATTCAACACCTTCTGCAGAACAGAATCCTGAGTAACAATTGTGAGTGCTACTCAGGGATAACGTTGACACACTTTGGGGCATCTTCTCTTTTCCTCACAACCAGAATATTAGTGTAGTCTAGTGGCTAAGTGCCTGGGCCGTGGTACCAATTGTACCTGGGCACAAATCAAAGTTCAGCGGCCTCACTTGGTGTGTGACCTCAGACGACAAGTCGTCTCATCTCTCTAGACCCCAGTTTCTTCATTTCAAAAAAAAGGAACACCTCTCTCGCTGCACTCATGCTGTGAAAATTAAGCAAGGTTTAAGTGTGCAGATTGCGCAGCAGAGGGCCTCACAGGTAATAAGCCCGTAGTGCGGCACATCCTGTAACTGCCCCTGTCCCCACCCCTGCTGAGTCTGCATACAGGGGAAGGGAGAATCGGAGAGATAAAGCAACATGTCTAAGATCACCTATTTAGGAGAGGCTAAACCTCAAATTTTGGATACTTCATCTAAGTGCTTTTATCCCCTCTACCACAGTGGATCAGTGCAAAGAGAAAGGAGGTTAATAAACCTGTTTCTGCCCTACGGGAGATGGTATCCTGTACAGCGAGAGGAAGGTCAATTTCTGGGAGCGTGGGATTAGTTTGGGCATTGATCTAAAAAGTCTTACACAAAAATGTCTTAAGGGCATACTTGCTTTCCATTAAGCATTTCTCTTAGCTGTTTCTGCTGAGCAAAGGAAGGGGGAAAAAAAAACATCCTGCCCCATGCTTTCTTAAAAGGAAAAAAACAAATGGAAGTTTGATGAAATTGTGTGGGTGCTCTTGACTTATCTTTATCCATCACCCTAAAATGTGCCCGTATGGAAGATAAATAGTGTTATTCCATGGAATGCTTAGTACTGAGTTCCAAAAATGCTGACAAGTACTAATCCCAGTAAAATATATGGAAGTTAATTATAACTGAACCACACAGAAGTCAGCCAGGAGATCACAATCAAGAAGATTCACTGAATGAACACTTTGTTCTTCCTGTGAAGGAGACACAGTTATCTCTCCTTGTGCCCTTCTGTGTCTTCCTTCTGCCTTGCCTACGTACCTCCTAAAATGTAACTCCATGCTGTGAACAAGCGTGCTGCAACCCTGAGAAGGCAAGGGAACGTTCTCAGTGGCTCATGCCAGGGGACATTCTGAAAGCCCAGAGGCTGCAGATAGCCTGGTGCTATCTCTGTAACCTTAAGCCTGAGGCCATTCGCTGCCATTTCTTCTCCTAAGAAGAGTATCCATCAGGCATTTGGCATCAAAGCATCTTTCCCTGAAATGTGATTAGCTTACAAGGTCACCAGAAGTTCAGGCAGGTACCCTTGCAAGTAAAACCTTATTAGTCAGATTCTAAGAGCTGTGGTTCTTGTAAAAAGGCAACTTAATTTTCTGCCCTAGAGAGATTGGATCAATCAGCCCTGAAGCAAAGAAAAGTACAGGCGAAGAGAATGTAAACGGAACTGGAAGTAGGTATTTGGGCTTCTGCTGCCCATTCCCTTTGGCTATCTGGGGAGAGAATAGTGATGTCACTGGCCCTAACTCACCATCAATTCATTTGTTCACTCACTCAAAATATATTTTATTATATGATTTTATTATATGATTGAGAGGGACTGTGGAGTCTCTCTCCCTACCTCTGAGCCATGCCAGAACAAGCCATTCTGCAAGATGAGTCTTCTATGTGCAATGGCCCCTCAGCAAATGTTTAGTGCTCTCAGCGTACGCTTACTAGATGTATTTGGGGTCATGAAATTGAACACACTCCCATGGATCCTTCCCTCAGAGAGGTCACAGTCTAGCATGGAGATAATACGTGCACAATAAGGATTATGTTGCGGGATGGCAAATGTAACTGCCATAAGGAAGGGGCAGGTGAAGAGCAATGAGTGATCTGAGGACAAAATTACACCTAACTTGGATAGGAAAGAGATCATAGAAAACCTTGTGAGAAAAAAAAGAAAAAAGTATTTAAGACAAGACCTTGGAAGGTAGGTAAGCATATTTCAAATTCAGAAGGCTTTTGATTTATAAGAGATCAAAGAATTACCTGAAAACTCCAAAAGAAAAATCAAATATATCAGAATAAAAAATGTGTAAAAATATTGTTTCCCAAAGTTAAAAAATTAAAGACATTTAAAAAATTAAGTTAAGAAACATTTTTGTGTTTGCAGACTATTAAGGGAGATGACATGATGTAAAGGTCTTTCTCTTCCAAATAACTAAGCAGTCTTATTGGATGAATAATACCTACCCAATAGCAGAGCAGCTCATTATTTTAAAAACATTAATATAGGGCATCTGACCATGAGGAAAGATTTTGTGCTTGCATTATTAGATAATTGCATGTTTTACTGATAAGTGTACTTTTACCTGATGTTAAGCATAGATGGAAAATGAGAGGCAATCATTTTTTAAATATGCCAGCAGTTGGACCAAACTAGTAGTCTCTATCAAAAAAAAAAAAAAAACTCAAAGCCACCTGGAAGCACTTTGCAAAATTTCCAAGTTAGCCAGAATGAGAATGTTTCTGTTTTCTGTGATAGTAAATGAAACCAGCTCCTTTGGTTAACCGTACAATCCAATAGGGTTCTCTCGTTTAGAAGAGGGACATTAAAAGCTATCTGTTCTAACCGTCTTCTTCCCCTGTGCTGATGTTTGAATCTTGCCTATAACATTCCTTGCACTGCGGCTGATTGCCAATTGAGTTTGGGTCATCTTGTGCCCAGCCTGTCTTCTTATCTGCCTGGCCCTGTTAGTGCTTGAAATCTTAGCCTTCTGAGTAAGACCTGAAAGCGCGGGTATGTCTGGAAGTCCTTTGAAGACATGTACTAGACCTACCCTAAGGACCGCACCTCCTTTATTCGCCCCTGCCAGTCATCTCATAGGCTTTAGCATTTTCTCAAACAATCTACTCAACGTAGAGCATTTTTATATAAATCAATTCAATTTTAAAAGAATATGTTGAGCTTCAACCATTTCCAGGCATTGTGCTGATTATTAGGAAAATAAAATGGAGTAAGATGGATTCTGTCTTCTGGGGCCTCAGAGTCTTTATGGTAATTGTTGTATTTGTCTAGATCAAGGATCTGAAAACTTTTTCTTAAAGGACCAGAAGGAAAATATTTTAAAACAAAACCAATGCTAATATGTAGGTTCTTATATGACCATTTAAAGCTTAACCATGTTAAAATGTAAACACAATGCTTACCTGGTAAGCCATAAAACAAACAAACAAAAAAACAAGTGGCTTTCCAGATTTGGCCCAAAGGCCAAAGTTCCTGAACCTATGGTCTTGACCCGTGCTGCCCAAGACAGTGACCACTAGCCACCTGTGGCTGCTGAGTATTTGAGAAGTGGTAAATCCAAACTTAGTTGTGCTGGAAGGGTTAAATACACACAGGATTTTGATAACTTTGCATGAAAAACAAGAATGTAAAATATCTCCATACTTTTTCATATAATTATGAATTAATGTATATTCAAAAAAATTAACTCAAAAAATAGGTTTTTGGATATATTGTGTTAAAACATATAATTAAAATTAATTTCACCTATTTCTTTTCACTTTTCACAATACGGCTACCAGAAATCTTATAATCATACAAGTGGCTGCTCACATTATGTTTCTATTGGACAGCGCTGATCTAGATAATGTCTCTGTTGGGTGGGAAGCCATAGTCCAAAATGAATTCATTTAAAACAACGACAAAACAAAACAAGCACTTCCTCTCTTCTGTATTCCACCATGCAACCAAGAATGTTTTAGCAAAGTCTTCCTTGGGAAGCCAATCGGATTTAGATTTCTCTCCGTCACTCAGTCACTCATGTATCATGTTGCTTTATTTTCTTCACAAGTATTTCTGAAATTGTAATATTTGTTTATTTCCTTCCTCACTCTCTGCCTCCCTGAGCTAGATGTCATTTCCACCAGAGAAGAGCCTTTTCTCACCCTTTTCACCACAGTCTTGAGTCAAGTTAGCATTAACCTTTGCCTGGTATCTCTTGGGTCTGAAACCACGTCAGGCACAGAGTAGGTGCTAAGTGAATATTTTTTTGAATGAAAGAACTATAAACATGGAAAATTTAAAACAGGAGATGCTTTGAGGAAACTGAGAGAAAAACTAAGTGCCGGGGTGAGGAAGCATTCTAGTGTTTTTGTTTATTCAAGTATAAGTAACATGCAGTGCTCTGTTAGTTTCAGGTGCACAATGTAGTGATTCAACAATTCTATACATGACTCAGTGCTCCTCATAAGTGTACTCTTTAATCCCCATCACCTATTTCACCCATCCCCCTACCCACCTCCCTTCTGGTAACTGCCAGTTTGTTCTCTATAGTAAAGAGCCTTTTTCTGTTTGTCTCCTTTTATCTTTGTTCATTTGTTTTGTTTCTTAAGTTCCACATATGAGTGAAATCATGTGGTATTTTCCTTCTCTTATTTCACTTAGCATTGTGCTCTCTAGATCCATCCATGTTGTTGCAAATGGCAAGATCTCGTTCTATTTTGTGGCTGAGTAATATTCCAGTGTGTGTGTGTGTGTGTGTGTGTGTGTGTGTGTTCTGAATATTCATAATTCACAACAGCCAGCACGTTCGGTTTCATGGAGGAAAACTTTATTAATTATAAGGAAAAGGGAATATAAGGAATTAAACAATTATAGTAAACATAAAGAAGAGAAGTATAGAGAAGGACAAAGAAGACTTAATACATCAAATCGGGTGCTTACATCATCTAGCCTTCTGGCTGGGGAAGCCCCGTGGGGAGCAGCCAGGTTGGAGTCCTAATTCAGGGTCCTGGGTGGATTGTCCACCCCACAGGTGAGATTTCCAACTAGCTATTCTCGCCAAAACAGTATATATGCTACCCACGTATGATTTATTAAGTTTGCCTAAGTGCAGTCCCAAGCAAGCTGTTTTTTCTCTGTTTCTCTTGTCATATGTCACAATCTTGTGGGCCTGGACATCTGGCCCATATTTCTCTTCCCTCCCTGATCCATTCCAGGGGGGCAGATTGGTCTGGTTCAAGGAGGTGAGGCAAGTTAATCCCTCTTGTCATCAGGAGCAGAAGGGGGCAGTTCTGATCCCGAGGCCAGATACAGAGTACAAGCTAACTAAGCCCCCCATGCTTGTGTATGTGCAGCTCTGGGTAGAAATGCATGAACAGCTTCTATAGAGAACAGTGTGTACCACATCTTCTTCATCCATCCATCTATCGATAGATACTTGGGTTCCTTCCATATTTTGGCTATTGTGAATAATGCTGTAATAAACATAGTGCATGCATATAGCTTTTCAAATCAGTGTTTTCATTCTAGTATTATTTAGTAGCTTCAGACACTGAAGCAAAGAGCTTATAAGCAGCTTGATAATAGAACACAAGATAAATCTAGCCCAAGGCACTGGCCCCTATTACTATGTTCTTTAACAACAACAACAATAATAATAATAATAATAATAATAGCATTCTGTTGCATTTACTTCATGCCAGGCAGAATTCTAAGTGCTTTTTGTATATTAACTAATCTCTAAACAACCCTATGAGAGAGACATTATTATTACCTTCATTTTGTTGTAAGTAATGACTCTAATAAATAATTTAACAAAACTAAATAATTGAGGCATAGAAAGTGAAGTGACTTACCCAAGGTCACTCAGTACGTTTCAGAGCCAGAGTATCAACTGAGGCATTCTGATTCTCTTTGTCATGTGACTGTACATTAAACCTCACATTTTTTTCCTGATTTTATTAGTTATTCTATCCTGAACATACTTGAAGAGTATTACATGGCATAGATTAGAAATACCTTTTTAAAATCTATTTTAAAAGTTGATGGGAGTATTATTATAACAATGAGCTATAAAACTTCAGAACAAATGGAGAAAAAAGCCTGTTTCTTATTGTCTTAAGCATCTTTCTTCTTTCTCAGGAAGAAAATGAGACAAATATTTTCTGTTCAGCCTTAAGTGCATGGATACATTTTAATCTCTTGCCTTGTATACTCATCAGAGCAACTTTACCATTGGTTGTAAACTTTCTATGTAAATATATGTGCAACTTGTACTGTCTACATATATTCCCTATTAAAATGATGTATATATCTGTTTTCAGTGACAAAACAGGCCACCAAAAGTGAAAACTAAACTGGCACATTTGAACAGTAGAAACCAGAAACTTGAGAGTCATTCATTTGCACACACCTCAGCCTCAACATTCAGCTGAGAAGGGCCTTGCCCCCTGCCCCTCTCTTCCCCCATTCAGTTGAGATAACCTGATTTTCCTCCCTCTGTGTGGCCCAGCACATCCGCAGTCTGATATCATGTCTGATGGTCAGAAGAAAGCATGTGTGAAACCCCTTAATTCAAAAAGCCTTTGGTTAACTGTCAATTTCCATTTGCTGTTGGTATCCATTCATTCAATGAATACTGACTGAACATTTTGATGTGCATTACACTAGATCAGTTTCCTAGATTCTTATTCCCCAAACTATTTCTTGGGAACCTACCCCTTTTTTTTTCCTTCAATATCCCAGATTGGATTTCTGGGTTCTTCTGCCTGGTCTAGACAGACAGCCTTGTATGGCTTCTCCAGGATTAGTCTGCCTCATTTAAGATGGTCTACACTCCCTTCTCTTGCTAATGTCTGCTCCTGATGCTTCTTATTCAAGTGCATTCATTGCCACTTCTCCTTCTTCTTCTCCAAAATCATTACATAACTAAGCACTTGTACCAGAGGTTGACCTACTAAACAAATACTTCTGCCAACTGATTCAATTAAATGACCCCATGGCTACCCCAAATGTATCTGTTTCTACAACACCAGTGAAATAACATGTAATGCCAATTAGAATCATTTGAAGAGAAGAAAAGAATGAGGCTTAAAGTTATCTTCTTTGTTTATTGTATTTAATGTTCATTTATTTATTGTTGGGGGGGGGAGGGAAGGAGAGCATGAGTGGGGGAGGGACAGAGAGAGAGGGAGAGAGAGAATCCCAAGCAGGCTCCGCAGGGTTCAACTCATGAACCGTGAGATTATGACCTGAGCCAAAGTCAGATGTTTAACCAACTGAGCCACCCAGGTGCCCCTCATCTTCTGTATTTAATACTTCCTACTTAATTCAAATTATTCTACTTTAAGCATGTGTCCCAAGAAACAGTAACCTTAAGAGAGGTACCACAAGAAAAAATGTTCTGCACAGGAAACCCCATAACCCACATTTCCTTCTGGTTTCGCAAACTGGTTTGACACAGGGCCCTTACTTTTTTTTTTTTTATAATACCCATTAATGTCCCACTGAACCCACTTTGGGAAATGAAGCTTTCCCAAAAGGAGACAGAGATGAACCAGGTATATTTTCCACCTTCAAAGGAACTTGACCATGTCATGGAGCGTAAAGATGCACAGCACAAAACAAGCGAAAAAAAAAAGCACAGATGTGTGTATCTGTGTGTCTGTGCAGAGGGAAAGAAATACATACGGGCTTCATTGTGAGTTTCATTGTGAGGTAATTGGCCTTTGTTGGAATGATGATGTTAGAGTCTGTGTCCTGAATCCATACCCGGTCTAGGACATATAAAGTTTGGGGGTGGGAGTTTGTAAGAAATGTTATGGTTGGTAGATCCTCAGTTCTCCTGTTTATGCTCCACCTCACACCTCCTCATTAGCTCTCGTCACTCACTTCTGGTCCCTTCCATCTCCCCTAAGAAGAAGTTCCAGCTTTATCCCAAAATCTAGCTCTACCTCAGGATCTATATGGTCATAATACTAAACATTTATTTTGTAACCCATCCTCTTCTAGACATTCATTTCACATTAAGCCTTAAAGGAACCTAAAAGACCATCTCATACTCATATTTTATAGGTTCAGCATAGTTATGCGACTTGGTCATATGTAAACAGCTAAGTCATGGCAGGTGAGGGAGTAAGACCAAGTACACAAACTCCCAGCCATAGAGCTGTGTTGGTTGCTGGGGGCCCATAAAATGTCCTCTCCCAGTATTTCCCCCCACAAACAGAGTTCCCTCAACAAAGGGAAACGCCTCCCCCAGGGTTATGCCCCCTTGATAAAAGATACCAAGATCCAATCACCTTGCCTTAACTTGGGAGAATGCAAAGAACTGCCCATGGCATTTTCTGACGCTTCTGTTGCAACTGCATCACATTTAAACTTCACACTTTGCCTAATTCCACTTCCCCCACTTCTGTACATGTGTTGTTCCCAAGCACACCCCTGAGAAAACTCATATACGCAACACTCCATCTCAGCTTCTGTTTTCAGAGAAGCGATGTGAAACAAGTTGAAAGCCCGTGCTATTGACCTTTATCGTAAACTACCTCTTCAAGTCAAGTCTGTTGACTTTGCCCTCTTAAGGCCAAAGAGATACTGTGAAATGTATCATGGAGTCTTGAAAAGGGGTAACTTCCAAACAGGGGATGAAAAAAATGTTCCCATGACATCCTCAAAAAGGTAACATAATTTTGCGTGAATTGTGGGCCCTGCCATCAATTTTTCAAGGTAAATATTTTATGTTCTCTATTACAAAGCTGAGCAGAAAGCCTTCATCATGTCGGTTTACTCTTTCCAGCCTTCCTGGCAAATTAAACTGTGTGATGAACAGCCAGTACTTAGCAGCTTCTTCTTTATGGAGTTTTACAACATCCAGTTTGCCTGCACATCAGAAACTATTTAGATACAAATTGTTTCCCTGAAGAGTAACCGTGGAGTCCTGCACTCTCAGGGCACTGGGACTCTGTTAATATTCATTGAATCCTATTATGATAAATAGGCACAAAGTTGCCATTCCCTAACCTTATAAAATCTGAACTGCAACAGAAATCACATAATAAAGACAGGAAAAAAGAGCACTCTGTCCATCTAGCCCTTGAAGGCTACTTCAAGTACATCTACTCTTTCTAAAATTTTCAGAAAATAATCATTTATTTTTTTCCTTCTCTTAGTATTTTTCAATAGGAAAGATTGATGATTTCTGGATTCCAGAAAGAGTCCCATGATCTTCCAAACATCTCCCTCATTGACTTGAGTATATTTGCTGTTTCACCATTAAAAATTATTTTCTCGTGTCAGTCAAAGGTGGCCAAGGCAAGAGCGACCCTTTATACCATCTTACTCCATTGCAGCTCATGATAACTGTGAGTGAGTTTACCAGCAGCTTTTAAACAGGGGATTTTGATTACTTGGGGTAAAGGAAAGGGGTAGGGAACCGGCATTGGTTACAGCAGTTGTTTGTTAAAGATACTTTACAGACATGATCTCATTTGATCCTCAGCTAACCCTGTAGTATCCCTATATTATTCTTTCTTTATTGGTGAGGAAACTAAGTTCTAAAGAAGCAGTAAATTGTCTAATGTTGCATAACAAGAAAGTATCAGACATGGGCTCCAGATGTGGGCCTGCCTAACTTAACTGCACCATCCTCTAAAAACATTTGGCTTATTTATAAGGAGAGAAGGAAAAAATAAGAATCAAAAAAATATATAAGGACAGAAGGACATGTCATCAAAGTAGAAAAGTGAAGAACAAATAGGAACTGAGACATAAACAAACATTTGGCCTCCTAAGCATCATGGTACTAGGCTCTGGGGCTATTACACAATGTATGTCATGAAGTTGAAGGGGTCCTGGGGTAAAGGACTCCTTCCCAACAAACAGATAATTAGTCCCCATGAAGTAGAAAGGCCAGAAACAGCTATAAATTCATTGAAACCTCTGGGTCAGAGCTAGTCTACCCTGGATTATAGGTTCTTGGCCTTCTGATACGTTGGTCTTACCAGTAGTTTCCACAGCCTACACTCAGAGTTGGGCTGCCCTGTTGGGACTTTGGAGACAGGTGCAGAAGGGAGTAATCTAAACATATCTGACATAAGTGCTCCTCTCAGTAGGTCTCAGGATGTGGCTATAGCTTCATTACCAAATATAATAGCATTTTGAGATTATTTACTGCTATAGCTATCCATAGTACCTCTTTCTACAACACCAACAACATTTAAGAGTTTGAAGTAGGAAATTTATTTCAAGGGTCAACTTTAATTCTCCAAGTTCGATAGGGTCTTTATTAGTACTGTTGGATTTAGACAAAGTTGACCCAAGATCAGAAAAAATTTATACAAGGATATATATTCATTAATCACAATTCAAGTACTAACCTTTTCTCACCTTGGAATGACAGACATGGAGCTCACATAGTATCATGCTGATTAAGAACATGGGTTTTGCAATCAGATACCCCTTGATTCAAGTCTCAGTTCTACGATTTACTAGTGTATGGCCTTAGACAAGTTACTTAATCTCTCTATGCCCTTAGTTTTTATAAGGATAAATGGAGATCACTGGGTGGCCACAGGGCTTCCTTGAGAGTCAGGTGTGTAAAATTTAGTGTTTTCTCTTTAATTCTCCCAACAAAACCATGAATTTGAAGGAAGGAATTGAAAGACATTTACCATGAGGTTTTGCTCATCTGCCAAGTAAGCACGTGGCTATTCAGAAGGCAAATACCTTAGTTTGGCTAAAGGAATACTAAAATCACTTGGTTCACCTGCCTTCCAGCAAAAATCCAGGATGTTTAATTAAATGGCATGTTTCCAACTCTGAAATCTCAGTTTACATCTTCCCAAAATAATCTACTTTAAAAAAAAAAAAGGTGAGAGGAATATAGATTTTAACTTTTATGAAGCTAAAAAAATACATGTATAATTTATCAGGAAACAAATGCCTCCAAAACCTATTTCACAACATAAACACAAATCATCTCGTATTCTAGAACATAAAGGGTTTTTAATGGTCTATTTCTCTCTTACTTGTAGCAACATGAGAAGCAAGAATTTATCTACCCCATGAGACATACTGCCTCTGAGACCATGCACTCTAGCATAGACTTTAGAATTCAAATTACTTAACTCAAATCTCAGCTTTACCACTAACTAGCTGTGTGATGTTCCTTAACATCTCTGAGCTCTAAGGTTCTCATCGTTAATCTGGGGATATTAACTCCCAATTACAACAGACATGGCAAACTGTTGAGTCAGCAGACATTCTTCTACACTTCTTCTAAGGCAGAAGTGCCCTCCACCAAATAAAGAGGCCAAATGTGGCAGATGCTGGTTTTGCTGGCTTTTCTCATAATTAAAAGGAAACATGTCTCCTAAAATGTAAGAGGAAGTTCTGAAAATGTCTTCTGAAGAATAGGTTTCCCCTTCACTAAAATGAGAGAAATACACAAGCAGAAAGAAACATCTTCCCTCTCTCCCTATTTTTGGAATAGCAAGGTGAGGGCATGGTGCTTGGAGATGCTGCAGCCATCTTGCAACCACGAGGGAGAAGTGAATAGAATCGCAGTGAGGTAGACTCAGAAGCCCTAGCAATGTTGAACTGCTAAACCAACTCTGGAACTGCCTTCCCTAGGACTTTGAATTAAAAAAAAAAAATTGTAATAATAAGCCACAATGGCTTAAGCCACCTGTGGTTATATTTTCTTTTAATTGCAGCACAAACATCCTAACTTCTATACTACTTTCTTAGAATTCCTGGGGGAAATAAGTAAGGTAGCCTAAGTGGAAGGTCTAAGATTAGTAGCACCTCTTGGTAACACTATCTTTGAAACTATTACTTTTCTTATAAAGCCAATTCCATTCTTCACAATAGTTCACCTAGTGATTCAACTACCTACTAGCTAATTATTTAACTCGCCTGAATCTGTTTGTTCACCCTTAAGTTGCAGTTGATAACGCTCACTTCATAGAGCTGCTTCCAGAAATATGCAAATTGGATGCAGCGTCTATCACTACAAAGTGAAATGGTAAATCCTGATAAAGGCTCAGAATTTCATGAAGTTGGTGACATTATATTGGAAAACTGCTCAGGTTCTTTGCCAGACTATCCATAAATGAGGATTTGGGTGAGTTAGACAAGTTAGCAGTTGAAGAAGAAAAAAAAAATGCTTTTGTTAATAAGTGTTTCAAAAGAGAATGCCTCTAGGTAGAAATGTAAAATGTTGTAGCTGCTTTGGAAACCAGTCTAGGCATTCCTCAAAAGGTTAAACGTAGAATTACCATATGACCCAGCAATTCCACATCTAGGTACATACTCAGGAAACAGGTATTCAAACAAATACTTGTACACGTATATTCATAGCTGCCCTATTCACAATAGCCAAAGGTGGAAACAATATAAATTATCATGAATTGATAAATGGATAAACAACATGTGATATATACATACAACAGAATTTCAAACAATGGCATCAGGTGCTAATGCCTGTTATAATATGGATGAACCTTGAAAATATTATGCTAAGTGAAAGAAGTCAGTCACAAAATACCATATTGTATGATTCTATTTATATGAAATGTCCAGAATAGGCAAATCTATAGAAACAGAATGTAGGTTAATGGTTCCCTGGGGCCAGGGGTCACGGGTAGAATGGGGCATGACAGCTAATGAGTATGGGGTTTACTTTCAAATAATAAAAATGTTCTAAAATTGATTGCAGTAATGGTTACACAGCTACTCTGTGAACATATAAACCTTGAATTGTATGCTTTAAATGGATGAATTGTATGACATGGGAGTGATATATTAATAACAGTTATTTGTACAAAGTGAGGGAGGGTGGCTCACAATACCAGAGGATTGGGAGGCCCTCAGAAGAATAGATCAACCCTGAATATTTTTACAAAAATGCCCATTTATAACCAAGTTGCTAAAGGCAAACGGTTTTTGTGTTATTAACACAATTTACCCAGTAAAATTACAGCAAAAAGAAAACTAAAAACATTTGGTACGTTCTTCATTCTAATTAGGGCAGATTCATAACCTTTACCATATTAAATGCAAAATGGAGCACCCTTATTCACATCAGTTTTGGCTCTCTGTTGAAAGATAACATTCCAACCAAACCTTTTGATGATTGAATGATTAACTATTCTCCATGAAATGCTGGTACCTTGTGAAGGGGATTTGCTTTCAAAGCTCCTTTTCTGGTGCCAATAATCCTTGGATATGAAGGACTTCTGTCCACTGAGATGGGGAATTGCTTGTGGGTGTCGTCCAAAGCCCCTTTACATTTGATGACTCATGTCAGAGAACTCAAAGATCCCAAGAGGAATGACTTTCTAACAAGTGTTATATACCCTCAGCTTAGTATATATTTCTCAGGACTTTCTCAAAGACTAGATATTATAGCAGAGCTATTTTGAAGAGGACTGAAAAAGATCCCCTGAAAATGTATCCTCCAGCCCCTTGTCTAGACAGGCTTATTCGACAATACCTATGTGACATTTTAAATAACATATCCCTTCACTGTGATAGGAATTTCAGCATGAAATCTCTGGAAAACACCACAGAGAACCTGTGCGCAGATTGTAAAGGCAATTTCAAGGGCCACTGTGACCATGCCCTTGAACCGGATACGGGTGTATACACCCAAGATGTATACACCCAAGATGGGAATGGGAATGAAACCCTGCTGAGTTTTGCTGCAGTTTAAATCCCACAAGTCATTTTTAATTTCCAATATTGCCCACCATGTGTCTGACTTAACGTTTATTTATTTCTGAGACAGAGAGAGACAGAGCATGAATGGGGGAGGGTCAGAGAGAGAGGGAGACACAGAATCGGAAGCAGGCTCCAGGCTCTGAGCCATCAGCCCAGAGCCCGACGCGGGGCTCGAACTCATGGACCGCGAGATCGTGACCTGAGCGGAAGTCGGACACTTAACCGACTGAGCCACCCAGGCGCCCCCATGTGTCTGACTTAAACAAGATATCTAGTTGTCTCTTTACACATATCTGTGTAAAACCATGTCGGATAAAGTGGATCTTTTCACATGCAAATTCCAAAACTTTGACTTTAATGGAGGCATTCTTCTAAAATGACCAAAAATTAAGAAAGGAAAGAAAAGACTTGCAGAAAATGGCAAGAAAAGGCAGAGATGCCAAAATTCTTCCATTTGGCCTACTTGAAAGACATCACTCATCAATTGCAGCACGCTGCCATGAATTATTTTAAATAAATTCATGGGGACCTTTTGAGAATTAATAGTTCTCATCACTGCTTATGCTACCAAGATTCTAAAGAGACTGGAGGACAAGTAAAATGCTGGTTATTTTCACTTATCAAAATGCTACTCTTTAAGATGCAGATCAAATGTCATCCTTCCCATGAAGCTCTGAATATCCACTCAGAATGGGTTTTCCCCTGTTCCCAAGTCCCATAGTGCCAACTTTCTCTACAGTACATTTTAAAATCAGCAGAATATAAAGTATATCTCAATAGACCATCCATCAGTGTTTGAGTCCTGGCTCTGCCACTCGTAGCTAACTGACCTAATTTTTCCTTTCAAATTAAATAATGACAACAATAATGACACATATTGAAACCTTAGAAAATACAAAGCCTCCTATGTAATATAGATTTATTAATCCTCACAACACCCTACAAGGTAGTTATGATTATGCTCCATTGTAAAGCTGAGGAAAATGGGTAGTTAAATAATCCATGGTAGCACATTTAATAAGCTAGTCTTCAAGCTTCAGCAAGTATACATATTCCAATTCATTATCCTACCTTTTTCACTTCACTCGCCACTTAAGAGGTATTCAATAAATAGGGGCGCCTGGGAGGCGCAGTCAGTTAAGCCTCCGACTCTTGATTTCAGCTCAGATCATGATCTCACAGTTGATGGGTTTGAGCCCAGCATCAGACTCTGCACTGACAGCACAGAGTCTGCTTGCGATTCTCTCCCTCTCTCTCTCTCTGCCCCTCCCCTCTCGTGCATTGTCTCTCTCTCTCTCTCTCTCTCTCAAAATAAATAAAAATAAACCATTAAAAAAAAGATGTACTCAATAAATAATAGTTCTTATTACCTTTGTGCTGACAATACCGATCTGTTTACTGATTAACCATATAGGCCCTGGTGAGAAATTTCAAAGACGATATTAAACACTGTGATCTTGGAGGGCCTGGGATTTACATATATTTTAGGCAGTCTGGACCTTGAAATTCAGACTCAGCAGCAAAAGAGCTGCAGCACAAAGTATCAAAGGCTATAAAATTCAGTTAAGATTACATATTCGTCATTTCTCTTCTTGATGAAAATAAGTCCACTCTTCACAGACATGAGACACTTTTGATTATCACTTACTGTACGAGATCAAAGTTGATTAAAATGAGCATGACAAAACGTTTCAAAATATTGCAATTTCACCATGCTAAAAAAAATAACATGTGTCAAGGGCAACATTTACTGAAACCTCATTGTAAGTCCCATATTTTTATTCTAAATATTTTTTTTTAATTTAAAGACAAATTGAAAGAACTTCAGTTTTATGGGCATTTCAAAGCTGGTCAAGAATTCCAGAACTTTATTTTGAATAACCACTTAGATCTGGAATACAACTTTTCAGCTCTCTTTTAAAGTCCTTGGGGTAAGGTTTGGATGTCAACTCAGGGCATGTAATTTGTAGCAGAAAGAATTCCTTTGAGGGCTGCAAACCACTTGAGCTTGGCAACCTGGAGTTTATATATCTTATCTTGCTCTTGGCAATGGTCTAAGAAGACTAGCTTCCAAAAAAATAGTAAATGTGATCAAATTAGGAATTGACTCAGATGAAGCTAAACTTTCTCAATTGACAGCGACTTGCCTTAGATAATAATCCAGTAAATTAGACCAGTGGACAGCCTTTTACTAATAATGGGATGGAACATTTGATGCATGGAAGGAATGTAGTATAGTGACAGGAGCCCAGACGTTAGAAGAAAGCAGACAGGAGTCTGTACCCTGGTTTTGTATGTATTTGGGCAGCTAATTAACATGCAACAATTATTTATTGAGAGCTCAGCTAGTCGGGGCACTGTTTTGGGTACAAGGCCCTAAGAAACTACTCTCTAAGCTTCTGTTTCCTCATATAAAATAATTAAAGGAAAATGTAAGCAAAGCGCCTAGCAGAGATCCTGGAATACAGCAAGTGACAGAAAGTAGCTGATATGCTGTTATTGTTTCTATGGCAATAGAGGAATCTGACCTTCACAATTTGATTTTATTGCTTCTCCATCTCCCAAGCAATGTGGCTAATGCTCAATTTTATTATTTCAGAAATATGATCTTAGTCCAATTTTAAAATATAAATGTTCACATGAAAAAGGAAAAATTGATTTAGCTACCTGAATATATTTCACAATGCCATTAATTACCATCCTTTTAGAATGAGGCAGCTATTTGATGTGTTGCAACAATATTGTATCAAGATACTTTTAGTTGCAATTAAGAGAAAAACTTTGTTCATATAGCCTAAGCAAAAAGGAAAATTTATGAGCTCATATAACTAAGAAGTAGAGAGATAGTTCAGGCTTCAGGCACAACTGGATCCAGTTGCTTGATGATTTTACCAATGACTCCGTTTCTTTCCATTTCTACAGTCTGCTTTGAATGAACCTCA
The DNA here is from genome assembly GCF_018350195.1 of Panthera tigris. Taxonomy (NCBI): domain Eukaryota; kingdom Metazoa; phylum Chordata; class Mammalia; order Carnivora; family Felidae; genus Panthera; species Panthera tigris. The sequence continues at coordinate 60,600,840 of NC_056676.1, read as the reverse complement.
TGAAACATGCCGCTTTTCATCTCAATATGGTTATCAGCCACACAAAGCTACACACGCCTTCTCCTTCACCCAATGAGCAAAGAGGAAGCTCCTTTACAGAAAGGTCCCAGCAAAATTTCCTCCTACCCTACTGGTTTAAATTGGGTCATCGGTCTAGCCCTAAAATGACACTTGTAACCAAGAATGTGGGAGAACCAGCTGATTGTCTTAGGCCAGTCAGAGACCACATCTGACACAGAAGAGGTGAAATTGCCCTCACACAGATTACATAGCTGAGATACTGAAGATTAAGAAATCTAATAAATTGAAAACGATGAAGGGAAAAATGAATTCTGGAGAAGGAATCCACAAGTGTTCCCACAGTAGCTAAGATTAAATGCTTATTCTATGCCAGGAACAGTATACTAAGCACCATATGTTATCACATATCATTCTCATATTGAGCCTAAAGCCTTACCATGTTCACACAGTGACTGTGGTGGAGTCAGCCACCCAACTCTAAAGTCCATTATACTTTTAAACCACTTGGAACAATTTCTGGCACAGAGCCCCCAACCAATATCAGCTTTGAGCAATAATCACTTGACTATTTCACTTTCTAAAACAATACAGTGATTTTCCCCCATTTTTTCACCTTCAATTGTAACATTAGAGTGTTGTGTAAATAGAGCCAAAGAATTTGGATTAATATGCTACATTATAAATATTGTCATTTCTCAAGTCAACAGATGTTGAGATCTAGGCACAACGCTAAGAGCACTGGAGGAGATAAATATTTGTCCTTCATTTTAAATTTACAGTGTATACATTTCTATAACTCCTCATAATTGACAATGGAGTAATGCGGGGATTAGCTTGATTTGGTCCTTACAACAAACCTGGTCAGAATCCCTATATGCCTGAACCAGACTGTCAAGGGTCAGGGCCCAAGTATGAGTGGACCGGCTAAAAATCTTTACAGGGTTTGAACGTGTGCTCAGCCCGGGTCTACACCACTGGGTCATGGTAGTTTGTGCAGCTTCCCCCACTAATGTGCACCCCACCTCACCGGCTCTACTCCTGACTCTAAGACCAGTGCTAATTTTAAGAAATGACAACTGTTGGGGCACCTGGGTGGCTCAGTCAGTTAAGCATCCGACTTCAGCTCAGGTCACGATCCCACGGTTCGTGAGTTCAAGCCCCGCATCAGGCTCTGTGCTGACAGCTCAGAGCCTGGAGCCTGCTTCAGATTCTGTGTCTGCCTCTCTCTCTTTCCCTCCCCTGCTCATGCCCTGTTTGTCTCTGATCTCTCAAAAATGAATAAAAATGTTGAAAAATAAAAAATAATAATTTTTTTAAAAAAGAAAGAAATGACAACTGCTGTGCATAACACAAACGTCAGAGCCAGCACTGCTTGGGTCTGAGTCATAGTATTTAAAATAGAGCAACAAGTTCAAGCAGCTTGAAATGAATGGAAGGAGATATTCTTGGTGCTTTACTGCTTCTTTCTTCAGTAGGTATAAGCATGCCCCGCAAAGGACCACATTTTCCAAGGATCTTCCAGAGACCAAAGCATCCAGGGCCATCTTAGCTCATAGAGCAGAAATCTTCCCATGAATTACTCTTTCATGGACAGAAAACTTTTGGGAAAATACTTCTGTTGGTATATTCTCTCTGCAGCTAAGAAAGTTCTCTGTAATGATTTTCATATCCATCTATTATTTTTTCATTTCTGCTTGCTTTGTTTCATAATTTATTTTCCTTTTTATGGATATGAAACCTTAATTTATCTCTGAGCATCCTAAACATGCTAATTTTAAAGCCTATATCAATATAAACTATCATAGGATTCATGGTGTAAAATGTGGGAAATTTCATTTATTAATGAGATAAATAAGCGAGGCCTGTATCAGGCACTGCTGTAGAATTAATTGCATCTGAACCAAATTTATGTCCCCATAGTTGATTTTGTTGGCTGTTTCTCATAAAGCTAGTTTTCTTCATATGCTTCTGAATTCATGTTTTCAGGCTTATTTTGAAAGCAAGTCTTTTGGTCTGAGTTTGGATTTGGGGTCTCTTTCTCTATGATCTGCATGTAAACACACTCTCAACTGAGCTTCTGTGTATGTCTCTCTTGCTCTTGCTTTCTGTACTCGTCTCTCTATATGCCCCTACGTACCTCCCTCCATGGTTGTCTCAACATGCCCCCGGTCCAGAACCAGATCTTTCAAGGGTTGGGAGGTTTGGAACGTATCTTAGTTTCCTAGGGCTTCTGTAATAATTACCACAGGCACAGTCCTTCAAACAACAGAAGTTTATTCTCTCACAGTTCTGGACACAAACGCCTGAAGTCAAGGTGTTAGCAGGTCCTTCCTCTTTCTGAATGCTTTAGGAGTGAATCCTTCCTTGCCTCTTGCTAGCGTCTGGTGGCTTTGCTTACTGCCAGTTGAATCACTCCAATTTCTGTCCCTCTCCTCACATGGCCTTCTCTTCTGTGTGTCTCTGTGTGTTCTCCTCTTCTTATAAAACATCTTGGTCGTTGGGGTTAGAAACTACCCTAAATCCGGGATGATTTCATCTCAACATCCTTACCTAATTACATCTGCAAAGACCTTAATTCCCAATAAGGTCATATCCTGAGGTTCTGGATGGTCATATATTTGGAGGAAGAGGGATCTTATTCAACCCACTACAGGTCATGGGCCCTATGACTACATTGAAAAGAACAAAGACACCAAGCTACCAAACTATTGGATGGTTTCATTCAGCTCCCAGTCACAAGGCTGTTTCTAGGTATCATGACCCAGACAGTAATGAACAGCATTTTTTCCAGCCCTTTTTTTTTAATGCTCTGAAAGCAATGTCTGTGTCATGGAGAGGATCCTCAGAGAGAACCCTCTCCCTTAAAGAAGCCAAATTCCTGACCATCACTGCCAGTTAAGAGCACAGTATACATTTACTCAAGTCTTACCACCTGTTCATGTTTCTGTTCCATTTTCAGTTCTTGAAGATGTTAGCCTTGTTTTTGAACCTAGCTATGTTTGTTAAGCTTTCCTTGTTTACATTTTATCTCTCATTGCTATATGTTTGGGTACCTCAAAGCATCAGTTTACTACATCATCTTGATGGGTTTCCCCTTCAACTTTTTTTAGACAACTGTGTAAATCAAACAAAATAAGCATCTCACTTTGCAACCTCTGCTTAGCTCAGGTGTCCCAACTTTGACAAGTCTTCTCAGATACCATGGTCAGACAAAGTGGACCTCTTTGCTGTATATTCAGCTCCTTTGCAGCAGTGGCCTACAGATAGCATCATTTCCAGCTGCTTATCTCATGTTTAGACTATGAACCACTTGAGAGCAGACACCCTATTTTTCATAGTTATATCCCTAATATCTAGCACAATAGTGCCTCTTACATACTCACTGATTGAATGAATGAGCAGAGAGCCACATCAATAATTTCATAAGTCTTGGGTCCCATTTCATTACATTTCTACCTTTTCCTCATTCCAAAGAAATCCCTCCAGTAAATATTCCTCACTTTCAAACCACCACCTGGGGTGTTTTGCTATGTACCCTGACTAAAATAAAATTTCAAAGTCCTATTTTTAGATCAATTTCACTTGGCAATTATGTTTTGGTAAATAAATTTCATTCCCCTGTTCTGGTTTTAATTTGATGTAAAAACAGCTCAGAAACAATTTACCTTTTTTAAACTGCTTTAATTTTCTAATGGCTAAACATTATAACTGTTCATCATGCCCCCTGTAAATAATCTAGCAGCTGTGAACATTCTATACGCCCAACAAAGAAATATTTTTAATAGAGGACAGGGAAAATGTTGTAAATAATGAGAGTTGTTGTAAAAATTAATGTTTTTTGCATTTTATGGTTCATCTGCAATGAACTATAGATTACATTGTAAAGCATGCTCTGGGATCCCATCTCATAAAAACTATCACCGGAATAACAGGCAAATTGTTCAGTTCCTCATCTTGTAACCCACTGTCCTCTGGTTGGTCACACTTCTGGAAGTGGATGGAAGTGTAGGAAGGAACCTTATGAAGCCAATTTCATACCTGTAGACTTCTGTTTCTGGCAGTTCAGTGTGCAAACAGGTTTTCAGAAACTGGGCTCACATATCATTCTGGTCATGAGCACCTTTTGAGACGCAAACACTGTACATATTTTCTTTACTAAATTGGATTTTGAAGGGTGAACTGATGCTTGAGCACACTTCCACCTTGAAGCACTCCAGGCTTTTCTGTTAGATCACTTCCTATTTAGGAAATAGCACAGATACTGGAGTTTTGGAGTTGGGCTGTGTTTCCATTTGTTTTGCACTTTTCTGCTGATGATAATGTGCCTTTCCAGATACCCTTGAGTAGGGGCCATGGTACAGGCAAACTTTCAAGGCTCCATGGCTACCGAATAAACGTACAGCTGCATGGTGTCTCACAAGCCTGTGTCTCATGGAACAGCATGCATGGTGGGGGGGGGGGGTTGCCTGTGCACTCATGTGTAAGGGTGGTGGCCTAAGACCTCCTCAGGGTAAAGGTGCGGTTGCCCTCTCTGACCGAGGAGAGAGAAGAGAGAGAGAAACGGAGAGAGAGACAGAGGGAGTTGGAAGTAGACAGGATCACCATGGCAAGATGTCCAGGACTAAAAGTCTGAGGCATTAAATTCTCACCCAGCTCACTGTCTGAGCCTGTTTCCTCCATGAAATGAGAGCTTTAGACAAGAGAGTTTCGAAGATCCCTTTCAGAACTAACATTTTGTGAGTCTATAAAGTATTTACAATCCATTTTACTTATTAGAAACTATTGTGTTTTGAAGATGTGAAGCCTTGGACACAGTGATGCGCCCCCCCCCCCCGCCCCGCCCCACCACATACCTCCGGTGTTCCCAGTGAGCAGTGTATCAGCCTTCCGTAACCCTAGGCTCTAGTCACAGTGTGAGTCTTAGCCAGAGGAGCACATAACAGTCGCCAGGAAAGGTTTCTAGAGAGACATATTCCATGGCCTGCACTTCCAGATTTAAATTCCATAGCCAGGGAAGAAGAGAGGGCTTTGATATTATTGTGAGTGTGAGTTTGCTATATACTGCCAGTGGACAGTCACATCTAAGTGAAATGAAGTCTTTGCACCTTTGAGATGTCACAATGAATTGATTAAATAGAGGTAGAAATTTGGCCCTTAGTGGCCTATTTGGATACTTATCTGGCTCAAGAGCCCTTCATGTCTAAAACCCATGCTCTTTCTAATGAATTCTTGGCATTTCAGAAGCTCACCATAACCAAGCATCTCCCAACACTTTATAAACATCTATTAAACCTCACGCTGGGGCAGAAAAATTCATCACAGCCATCGCAGAGTAAGGCAGAATCAGTTTAGAGGCCGAGGTTTCTCTCCCAGGCAGCTCTGTGTCTGGTACACTCCTGGGTGTTTTGTCACTAGCATCTGAAGAGGCATTAGCCTGACTTTCCAAGGACTTACTAATTACAGATGGGAGCACACATCCACAAATGAAAGAAAGGAGAGAAAGAGAAAACAATCAGTAGCTTAACATTAGTTGTACTACATTTTTGCAATCTTGCTCCATGATCAGGTTTGTAATTCATTTAAAGAAACCCCTTCTTATAGAAGCTAAGACATATACATGTTATTTTCCATGGTCTCAAATAGGGATTATTCATGTTAAATTTTGAGGATCTACTTTGCTTTGGGGACGGATGGTAAGGGACTTCTTATTGAAGTATGGTATACAAACAAAAGAATTTATAAATCATAAATTTGTCATGTGATTCATTCTTAAAAACTGATCCATCTGTGTAATTAATTCTTATAAAGTGATCCTAGATCAAGGAACAGAATATTTCCAGGAGCCTGGAAGCCTCTCTCTTCATGCTTCCTGGAATCACCCTTCCACATAGCATTAGTTTTTTGCCCGTGTTAACATGAACAAATAGAATCCTGTAGAATTTTAGGCTGTTCTGTGCCTTTCTTTCAGCTGACAATATGTTTATGAGATTCATCCATGTTGAAATGTGTACCTGTGTAGCTGTCATTTCTTTTTCATTGCTGTATAGTATTCCATCATGTGACTAGATCACAATATATCCATTTGACTCTGCCTCAACATCTGGGTTGTTTCTATCCTGAACAATGAGGCTATGAGCATTCCTCTTCATTCCTTTGGATGCACGTATGTACTCATATTTGTTGAGTCTATATCTAAATGTGGTATAAAATGGTCTTGGCACCTACATACGTTCAGACTTGGTAGATAGTACCAACAGTTTCCCAAAGTGGTTACACAAATCAATTTAAATTCCTACAAGCAATTTATGAGAGGGCCTCCTGCTCCACACTCTCTCTGTTTTTTTACCCTTGAATCATTTCTGTGAATTTAGTTATATATATTTTTTTTCTTTAAAAGTTTGGAAAGGGGCGCCTGGGTGGCTCGGTCGGTTGAGCGTCCGACTTCGGCTCAGGTCATGATCTCACGGTCCGTGAGTTCAAGCCCCACGTCAGGCTCTGTGCTGACAGCTCAGAGCCTGGAGCCTGTTTCGGATTCTGTGTCTCCCTCTCTCTCTGCCCCTCCCCTGTTCATGCTCTGTCTCTCTCTGTCTCAAAAATAAATAAACGTTAAAAAAAAAAAAAAAAAAAAGTTTGGAAAATTCACCAGTGAAGCTATCTGGGCCTGAAGTTTGTTTGTTTGCTTGTTTGTTGTTTGTTTGTTTAAGATTTTTTATTACAGATTCCGTTTCTTTAATAGATATAGGAATGTTAAGATTTTCTATTTCTTTTATCAGGTTTGAAAAATGATGACTTTCAAAAAATTTTTCCATTAAGTCTAAAAATTTTAAATTCATTGTTACTATACTTTTATAATATCTTCTTATTATCTTGATATCTTCTGTAGGCCCTCTACTAATGCCTCTTCTTATTCCTGCTATTCTAGTTTTCATTATTTTTAAAATATATATTGTTTTATTGAGATATAATTGACATACGATATTATATTCATTTCAGGTATACAACATAATGATTTGATATTTGTATATATTACAAAGTGCCCATCACAGTACATATAGTTAACATCTGTCACCATACATAGTTACAATTTTTTTCTTATGATAAGAAATTTTAAGATCTACTCTCTTAGCAACTTTCAAATACACAATACAGTGTTGTTAACTATACTTACCATGCTGTGCGTTATATACTATGACTTATTTATTTTATAACTGGAAGTTTCTACCTTTGGACTATCTTCACCCATTTTCCCCAACCCCCACCCTTGCCCCATCTGGGTTCTCTGTATCTATTAGTTCTGGGGTTTTTTAGAGGGTTGGGAAGTTTAGTTTCCACATATAATCGAGATCATATTGTGCTTGTCTTTCTCTGTCTAACTTATTTCCCTTAGCATAATGCCCTCAACAATCCATGTTATCACAAATAAAAAGACTTCATTATTTTTTATGGCTGGATAATATTCCATTATTTATCCATTCATCCATGGATGGACATTTAGGTTGTTTCCATATGTTGGCTATTGTAAATAAAGCTGCGATGAACATGAGTGTACATATATTTTTTTCAAGTTAGTGTTTATGTTTTCTTGGTATAAATACCTAAGAGTGGAATTACTGGACCATAGATTAGTTCCAGTTTTAATTGTTCTAGAAACCTTCAGACTTTTCCACAGTGGCTGGACCAGTTTGCATTCCTACCACCAGTGTACAACAGCTTCCTTTTCTGCACATCCTCCCACTTGTAATTTTTTCTCTTTTTTGACAGTAGCCATTTTGACAGGTGATCTCTCATTGTGATTTTGATTTACATTCCCCTGATGATTAGGCTAATTAATTTTTTCTCATCAGTCAATTATTAACTTAATAAGATTTTCTGATAACTAAATTTTGACTTTGTTTCCTCAGTTGTGTGCCTGTTTTCTATTTCATTTATTTCTGCTCTAATTTATTATATCCCATACTTAATTGTATCTTATTTGTCCTTTGTTTTCTTTCAAAAATTTTTTTTGAAATATTTATTTTTGGGAGACAGAGAGACAGATGCAAGCAGGGGAGGGGCAGAGAGAGAGACAGAGAGAGAGAGAGAGAGAGAGAATCTGAATCAGGCTCCAAGCTCTGAACTGTCAGCACAGAGCCTGACGTGGGGCTCAAACCCACGAAGCACGGGATCATGACCTGGGCTGAAGTCAGACGCTCAACTGACTGAGCCACCCAGGCACCCCTGTTTTCTAATTTCTTGAGTTAGATAATGTATCACTAGTTTTAATCTTTTATCTTTTCTTCTTGTATACATTGAAAGCTATTAATTTCTCTCCATCACTGCTATAGCTGCATTCTACAAGTTTTGATACATTAGTGTGCAAATTATTCAGTTCAAACTATTTTATAATTTTCATTCTGTTGATCCATGAATGGTTTAAAAGTGTGTTTCTTAATTTCTCAACATTTGGATATTTTTATACTTCCTAGTTTTAAAATATAACTTAATTCCAAACTTGACAGAGAACATATGCTGCTGACTTAAATTATTTGAAATATGATGAGGCTTGCTCTATGTCCCAGAATATGATGTTTTTCTAAATAACCCATGTGCACTTGAAAACAATGTATGTACTGAAGTTTTAGCTATAGCGTTGGTTATACCATTTTATGTATTTTGATTTGATCAAGTCTATTAATTATATTGCCCATATCTTCTATATCCTTACTGATTTTCTGTCTGTATATTCCATCAGTGAGAGAGAAACGTATTAAAAACCTGCAACTACAATTATAGAGTTACCTCTCTTTTGGGTAATTCTTTATAGATTTTGAAGCTATGTTATTAGGTGCATTTACACTTAACATTGTTCCACTTTCCTGTTGAGTCAACCCTTTATCACCATGAAATATATTTCATTATCTCCTATATTGCTCTGCCTTAAAGGCTACTTTGATATAGATATAAACATACCAGATTTCTTCTGGTTAGTGTGGTATATGTTTTTCCATGCTTTTAAACTCAACCTATGTCTTGATTTCATATGTGGTTCTTGTAAACTAAATGTTTTTTTTCTTTTCTGTTCCTTTCTTTTACTCAAATAGGATAATTTTCATTTTTAATTGGTGTGTTTTAGTTCATATGCATTTAGCTTTGTTCCTAATATAGTTGAGGTTACTGTCGGTTATTTTGACATTTTCCCTCTGTTCCATCTGCTCTTTGTTTCTTTAGTCCTCCTTTCTGCATTCTCTGTATTAATCACGTCTTTTTAATATTCTGTTGTGTCTCATGTCTCACTTATTAGCCACTTTGTCATACTTTGTAATGTCATTCTCATAGGGGTCACACTAAAAATTATAATACGCCTCCTTAACCTATTATAACATACTTTAAGTTGTTACCTTACCTACTGCCCAAACAACACAAGAAATGTACAGAGCTTACATCCATTTTTCTCTTATGTTCTTTGTGCCATTGCTGTCAAATATTTTACTTGTATTGATGTTATAAATTGCAAAAGACTTTATTGTTTCAGTCAGTCAATATTCATTATAATTACTCACATATTACCTTTTATCATATACTTCATTCCTTCCTATGCTCCCATGATTCCATCTGGGATCATTTTCCTTGAGTAGGAAGAATTCTGTTTCTGGAACTGTGGGTCTGCTGCTGACAGTCTTCCAGCTTCAATTTGTCTGAAATTGTGTGTATTTTGCTTTCATTTTTTCAGTAATATTTTGCTAGGTATGGCAGTGGAGGTTGATTTTTCTAGCACTTACAGATGTCATTCTATTGTTTTCTGGTTTCCATTATTTCCATTAGGAATTCAGCTATTAATTCTATTGTATTTTTTTTCTCTCTGGCTGCTTTTAAGGTTTTCTTTTCAGATACATCATTTGCAAATTTCTTCATTCAATAGATTACCTTTTTGTTTTGTTGATAGTGTCCTTTAGTGTGCAAACCTTTTTTATTTGGTGTAATCCCAGTAGTTTAATTTTGCTTTTGTTTTTCTTGTCAAAGGAAACATATCTAGAAAAACATTTCTACAGTCAATGTCAAAGAAATTACTGCCTGTGTTTTCTCCTAGGAATTTTATGTTTTCAGGTCTCACATTTAGGCCTTTAATCCATTTTGAGTTAATTTTTGTACATGGTGTGAGAAAGTAGTCCAGTTTTATTCTTTTGCAAATAATATATCTGATAAGGAGTTAATATCCAAAATATGTAATGAAATTATACAACTCAACACACAAAAAAACAAATAATCCAATTAGAAATGGGCAGAGGACATCAATAGACATTTTGCCAAAGAAGACATACAAATGGCCAATAGACACATGAAAAATGCTCACCATCACTAATCATCAGGGAAAGATGCTCACCATCACTAATCATCAGGGAAATGCAAATCAAAACCACAATGAAATATCACCTCACATCTGTCAGCGTGGCCTAAAAAGGAAGGAAGGAAGGGAGGGAGGGAGGGAGGGAAAAAAAGAAAGAAGGAAGGAAGGAAGGAAGGAAGGAAGGAAGGAAGGAAGGAAGGAAGGACGAAAGAAAAAGAAATAACAAGTGTCGACAAGGATGTGGAGAAAAAGGAACCCTCATGCACTGTTGGTGGAAATGCAAGCTGGTGCAGCCACCATGAAAAACAGTATAGAGGTTTCTCAAAAAATTAAAAATAGAATTACCATATGATCTAGTAATTCTACTATGGATATTTACCCAAAGAAAATGAAAGTACTAATTCAAAAAGATATATACACCTCTATGTTTATTTACATTATTTACAATAGCCAAGGTTAGAAACAACATAAGTTTTCATCAATAGATGAATGCATGAAGAAAAAGTGATACACATACACATACATGTACACAGTGAAGTATTACTCTGCCATAAAAGGGAATAAGATTTTGCCATTTGCAACAACACATATAGATCTAGAAATTATAATGCTAAATGGAATAAGTTAGACAAAGATAAATGCCATATATTATCTCACTCATATATGGGATTTAAGAAACAAAACAAATGGGGGTGCCTGGGTGGCTCAGTCGGTTGAGCGTCCGACTTCGGCTAGGTCATGATCTCACAGCTCGTGAGTTCGAGCCCCGCATTGGGCTCTGTGCTGACAGCTCAGAGCCTGGAGCCTGCTTCTGCTTCTGTGTCTCCCTCTCTCTCTGCCCCTAACCCACTCACATTCTGTCTCTGTCTTTCTCAAAAATAAATAAACATTAAAGAAGTTTTTTTTAAAAAGAAACGAAACAAATGAACAAAGAAAAACGAGACAAAAAAACAGACTCCTAAATACAGAGAACAAACTGGTAGTTCCTGGGTGGGTGGGTAGCATGAACTAGGTGAAGGGGATTAAAAGTACACTTATCATCATGAGCACTGAGAAATGTATAGGATTGTTGAATCATATTGTACACCTGAAACTAATATAACACCTATATGTTAATTATACTTGGATTAAAAAAAAAGATTTTTCTCTTTGTCTTTGAATTTTAGCAGTTTGACTCTAGTTTGCCAGGTGTGGTTTTCTTTGTTGTTTGTTGTTGTTTGTTTGTTTGTTTTTCTTGGCATTTACTCAGGTTCTTGAATTAGTGGAGTAAAATCTTCTTAATCAGATTTGGGAAGTTCTTGGTCAATATCTCTTCAAGTATTGTTTCCGTTCCATTTTGTCTCCCTCCTCTTTGGGGAACTATCAATTGCTGTGTAGGCCTTTTGATTGTGTTCTCTCATTTCATGTTCTATTTTATTATTATTTCTTACATTGTCTTGCAAACTGAATATTTCCTCTTGGCATGTCTTTGAGTCTACGAGTCTTGTCTTATGTTATATCCAGTCTACTTTAAACTCATTTGATCAGTTCTGATTTCAGATACTGTGCTTTGCAGTTCTGAAAGGTCCATTTGACTCTTTTTTTATAGATGATGAATATCTGTTAATATTCTCCATATTTTCATGTATTTTTCATCTTCTATGTTTTAATATAATAATTGTGGTTATTCTAACATATTTAAATGTGAACTCCAACGTCTGGTTTATCTCTGGGGTCTGACTCTATCTTTTCTCCAAATTATTGATCACCTTGCATGCTTTTTTGCATGTCAGCAATTTGTTTAGGCATGGTACATACTTGAATTACATTTTCTCCATCTCAAGAATGTTAAATTTGTTCTGGTGGACAGTAAAATTACAAATAAATCACCTTGACCTCTTTTAGGTTGTGTAAGTGTGGGTCTTAGGTTTTAGTTTTGCCCACATTCATTGGGCATTGTCCTTACTCCTAACATGTGGCCTTTGTGTTGTGTCAACTGAAGTCCAAGGTGTTTCCAGGATTTCTCCACTCTTCCTGGATTTCGACTCCAAACTGTCTCTCCAGCCCTGTGCAGCCTCTGAAATATTTGCTCAGACCTAAGCCTCACAACTATTCTCTGCTAAGCCTCTAGGAGCAGCACACTGTGCCCGTAGTTTAGGAGTAGGCCAAGGTTTCAAGAGAATTATTTACTCAGATTTGGGGGACTTTTCTCCCTAATAATTTGGTTGCCTTTTCTCTGGGACCATGCTCCCAAGTCCCAGACACCTCGGCTGCCTAAAATTTCTATCTCTGTCTCCATCATGTAGCAAGACCACAATTCTTTGCTTAGGCTCCATTTTCTTGCTCTGAAAATGGGAAACTTGCCATCAGAGAGAAAGCACCAGGAATGTGGGGATCACATCTTATGCTTTCCTTCTCTCAAGGATTAAAGCTCTGTGTGCTGGTTGCTGTCCAATAGCCGCAAATTGTTATTCTAGGTATTTTGTGCATCTCTTACATATGTTTGTAACAATAGGGTAAATCCAATACCAGCTAAGAGAAGTCTCTTCTCCTTAGGTGTATGACTCTTAGCCTCTGCTTGGTTTCTAAGCTTCCGGTCCCACACATGCAGCCCTTTGTAACTAATAGATGCCTCATGGGGAAACTGCATACAAACTCTCAGGCTCACTTTTTTGGGACTGCCTTGGTCATCCTGCTCTCCCAGTTTTGTCTCCCCCATCCATAAGACTGCCCCAGCTCTAGGATACCACCCTTTCTTAGCTTCTAAGCCTCATATTGCATAGAGGCAAATGCTCTGAGGGGTTAAAATCATGACAAATTGAGGGCTTATGATATATGTTCTTTCTCCATTGAATCTTGGCCCCATACTTCTGGTCACAGTCTGGCCACTTCTAGACGTCAACATTTCCTTTGTTTTGTGCTTTAATTCAACTCTGATAGTTGTTCTCAGTGGAAGGCTTAGCCTGATACAAGTGCCTCTGTCGTTGCAAAAATCCTCCGTTTGGATTTTCATTTTAACTTTCTACCAGAACCATTTTTTAGTTCTGGCCCTAGAGTGAAACTAAGCTAAAATCAAATCAAGGGAAGAGATGGCGTGACTGGTTTTTCTAAGTTTTGTCGCCTTGTTATTTTTGAATCCCCTCCTACATAATTTATACCGTGCTTCACCTATAATATAGTTCATTGATGCAAGTAATTTCAATGCATTTTAGTCAAATAAATCTCCCCAGTGAAATATTCTTAGTTAATAACTAACACATAAAAAGCCAGAAGTATTTGCCAGAACTATAAATTTTAAGTTAATTTTACAGCTGTTGAAGAGCAAAATGTCCTCCCAGGTTGTAGACCCCGTACTGCCAGTCTTCAGGGCCACAGGACACTTAACTATGGAATGAAACGGACCTTGATAAGCATCATCAAATGTGGCTCTCATGTTATCCTTTTTTTCACATTAGCAGTAGACCCTCGCATGATTCCCTCTGACTATAAATCAGAGGGAATATATTGTTCTAGTCAGGAAAAGTAATTTAAACTTCAATATTATGAATGTGTACTGACTAATATCAGCAAGAAAATAAAAGATAAACGGGCTGAATTTACATATCTATTGTTAAGCCAAATCTTTTATTTGGTTTAAAGATTAAGATTCACAACTGATGTCATGAATGATAAACGTGTGTCTGAGTTCTGCGAGTAAATTGGAAGAAAACAGAAAGTAAAGTAGTCCGAAATAGCACATGAAAATGCAGGAAGACATCAAAAAGGATAGATTCTTGATAGAAGATAGTGGAATTAGTATTTGAAAGTAGAGGAAGTACGAGGAAAATACTGACTCTTCTGGTACTTCATTTATAAAGAGAAAAAGAGGAAGAAAAATTCTAACTACTGTGAGGTAAGGAAGACTCAAAAGTAGAATGATAAATATTAACTAAACAGGTCACCAGTGGCATCCACCTGAACATTTCCCCTCAGGTGAAATATTCTGAAGGCTAGATTTCAGATCTATAGTATTTGAACAAATTTTTAGTGCACACGCACATAGGCACATACACCATAAAAGAATACACACAGCTCATTAACAAATTTTGTGTAGTTGTTTGGGTTTTAATAAAATTTTTATTGTAGAATGATTATAGATTCATAGCAAAGTTGCAAAGATAACAAAAAGTTCCTCACTTGGGGTATCTGTCACCAAGCTTGCCATATTGTTAACATCTTACATTGTCACAGTACATTTTCCAAAGCCAAGAAGCCAACGTAGTACATTGCTATTAACTAAACTTCAGGCTTTATTTTATTTCCCTGGTTTTCCTGTGACATTCTTTTTCTCTTTCAGGATGCCACACTGCATTTAATTGTGGTGTCACCTTAGGCTCATCTTGGTGTGGACAGTTTCTCAGTCTTTCCTTGTTTTGTGTGACTTTGACAGTTTTGAGAAGTATTGGTCAGATAAGTTGTAGAATGTCCCCTTAATTTGGGTTTGGCTGATGGTTTCTCATGATTAAACTCGGAGTTTTAGGATTCATGGAGGAATACCACAGACACAAAGTGTCCTTATCATGTATCAAAGAGTACATGCCATCAATATGATTTATCATGGGGGACGTTGACCCTGAGCAGTTGGTTAGGAAGGGCTTGCCAGTTTCCTCCACTGGAGAGTTATATATATATTTCCCTCTGTGTATGCTATTCTTTGGAAGCCATCCTCAAGGGCAATGGGAGAAATTAGGCTCTATCTATTTAAAGGGGCAACAAATGACTTCAAAACGTAGATCTTAGGAATAAGCATGAAAGAACAAAAAAAAAAAAAAACAAAAAACAAAAAACAACAACAACAACAAAAAAAAACCCTACCTCGTTCACTCAGGTTTTGTAACAACTCCAAAACGAGTTTATAGTATATCTTATTGCAGAACCCAAGTGAACAAAATCCTAAATGCCATAGTCTTAACTGCAGGAATTAGAAATTAATTTTCAGTTCTTGCTATTCAACTGACTGGGTAGATGGCATAGTCCTAAAATGGTAAATGCATGGGCATGCCATCCCCACTCTCATGGCAGACATCACTGACCAATGAAGGAATCTTTTCCAATTCTATCCAATGTAGCTTTGGAGCTCTTTCATTATTAACTGCGCTGGTAGTAGATGTGTAGGTAGAAGCCTAACATCATTTCTTTTGTTTCCTGCACTGAAGAACATTGCTACAAACTCTACCATCATGTTTTCAGCAAATGTTTTAGTATTATTCAATGGTCTTTCTTGAGGAGCTAGAATTGCATAGGACATTCAGAGTTACTTGAGTATCTTTATTCATCCCCTCTTCTGTGTTTAATTCAGCAAAAATATACAGTAATTCTAGGAAATCAACCAAGGTGATCCTGCTTGTTACCTACTTTTTATGCGTTCAAAAAATTTTTTTTGAATAGCTACTTTCTTCAGTGACTTGTATTAGGCTCTGGAGAAGACACAAAGTTTCCCTCAAAGAATTATATTCTGCAGAAGGAGACATCTGCATAAATCAGGGAATGCAATGAAAATTCTGTATAAATGGCGGAGAGTATTACAAGCACTAGGAAGAAGGGGATCACTTCCCTCTAAGATAATCCAAAGGAAGCAGCACAAAAGGCAAGTATAGTTCCCAGTGCGAGTCTGGGTTTATCCATTCATTCTACAAATATTTATCAAATTCCAAGTATATGCCAGGGGCTTTATTGGAGACTGGGGATTGTAGTGTGATAATAACAATAATATCAATAATTGCTTTTCATCAGAGGTTTCTCTGTGCTGGATGAACAAAATTACAGGCATGGTCTTTGACAAGTGTTCTGAGAGGAGCATGCATAAGATGCTAAGGAAGCAAAGAGGAAAATCATCTAAAAAATTTACGGGCAATGAAGGCAAAAACTCTAGCAGGTTTCCTAGAGGAGTGACTCTTTGGCCAAGTTTTAAAGGATGAATAGGAGGTAACTCTATGAATAGGACCAGAACACCACTTCAGAGAGGGAAGAGCTTGGGGGAAGCCTCCAAAGCCAGAGGCTGCATGGTATACCCTGAAAGAGATTTGGTGTGATAAGAGGAAAGGATGCTGCCCATGCAAAATGGCACTGGAGAGCCAGGCAGTGTATGGAAGGAAGAATGAAGATGAAGACCCACGCTTCATAGTACTTAACCCACCAGCTGACTGTGTAGCATAATGTAACAGTATTAAAAATGGAGGTTACACTCAAATATCTTCTAGTCACCTGTCATGAGTTCCTTTGGATCATGATATTGCCTCCGGAATGCCCCTTGACTATGTTGCCCATCGAGATCACATCTGCATGGATGAGTTTGTCAGAGTAAGAGTATGCAAGGCAGAAAGCTGGTGGGGCCAGACAGGACAGAAAGATCCCAATGATGCAGAACATGGTCCTAGGGTGTAAATCTAAAACATGGACCTCAGCCCTAACTTAATAAAGTACCAAATGGGGGCAGCTCAGTTTAAGTGTGCAGAAACAGAGCACCCACCAAAAAAACAAGGTTTTTTTAAAATTTAAATAAATAAAAATATAGATCAAACTTTATGTAACTCACAGGAAATGTATTTCTTTCTATTTTATTTTATTTTATTTTAATTAATTAATATAATTTATTTATTTATTTATTTATTTATTTATTTATTTATTTATTTTGGTAGATGGTGGTGAGATGCCTGGATATGATGCTAATGAAATAGCTAACGGAACTTCTTATTGGTAATGACTTGAAAGAGGAATTCAAAGATTTCATAGGTGTGGGGTTTAATTTTTCTAAGTCCAGACTAGTAAATGTTTCTTTTAATCCTCTATTATTCACAGAACCCCCTGCCCATTATTAAAAAGACGCATTTCAGAAAGATATTCTACTGAAGAAGTTCTATACCATGACATGAATAGAAACTGGATCCTCTAACTTGGGCAATACTTATCCCATTTCTAACTCTAAGAGTTGATTTTGCTCCTACACCAATGTGCTATTGTTGGTGGGATATCATATTATGTCTTTTACTTAGAGACGTGTTTTCACATACAAGGACCGAACAGTGATAATATAAATCTGTAAAAGACTGGGTAATATATCGCTTTATCATCCTCCTTAGAAAATGTAAGGTGGTGAGGTAAGAGGAATAAAGATATATGGAGTAGAGCAGTTTGATTTTTTCAAGTCTACACTTAGGCTTCATTATAACCAGTCTTTTTAAAACTAGAAAATGCGGGGCGCCTGGGTGGCTCAGTCGGTTGGGCGTCCGACTTCGGCTCAGGTCACGATCTCGTGGTCCGTGAGTTCGAGCCCCGCGTCGGCTCTGGGCTGATGGCTCAGAGCCTGGAGCCTGCTTCTGATTCTGTGTCTCCCTCTCTCTCTGCCCCTCCCCGATTCTGTGTCTCCCTCTCTCTCTGCCCCTCCCCCATTCATGCTCTGTCTCAAAAATAAATAAAACGTTAAAAAAAATTTTTTTTTAAATAAAACTAGAAAATGCTTATTTATAAGGACCTTCCTTACAAATTGTAGTGAAAATCCACCTCACACTATCTGTCTGCTTATAAAATCCCCGTCCACCTGCCTTCCCCCCCCCCCCCCACCCCTCACCCCCGCCAGCTTGCACTGTGTTTGCTGATGGCTGAGTAGGTGATCATTGCTTGTTAGGCAACTTTCTTGACTGGGGTATGACTGATTAATTCTCTTTGAACACCATACAAGATGAGCTGCTAATTTTGTTTGTTTTTAGGCCTATCTTCTGACGTAGTGATTGATTCCCACCACAGATCATCAATGGAAATTGTTTTGATTCAGCTCTTAATTTGAATTTTAATTAAGTTTTCGATCCAGCTTCTGAAGTGTTCAATAAGTAGAATTGCCCTTTGTATCTAATCATCTGCTCATCAGGATGGGGTTTAAGCATGTCCTCCTCTGTCTTGGCCTGACTTCCTGTCCAGGAGTCTTTGGAGGCTCTTCCTGGATGGCAAGGCTTTGTTTACTCTTTTCCCTCCCCACCCACATTTCAGATTGTGGGTCAGTAGACACAGTCCTCCTATCCCTGGTGCCCTAGGCTTATGCCAGTTAGATGGTAAATAAATAGTAGTTAAGCAAACAAATGAGTGGATGGGTGAATGGATGATTAAACCCTGAGATAAATTAAGAAGAAACTATTTATCAGATATTCCTCTGTTTATAGATAATCTTCCCTCACTCTACAACTACTAGATGATACAGTCAGACTTCTGGAACTATATGGTGGATGGGATATTTCCTACTGATGATGTTTTGACAAATCTCATTGGCTCCCTCATAGCACAACAAAGCAGAAAGTTGCTGACTCTCCAGAGTGTAAAACTCATCTCTGTCGGCTTTAGAAGTACATCGTTTCTTTTATTTTATAAAACCTCCACCAGCACACATTCCAAAGAATTTGAATTTTATAGAGTTACATATAAAACTGTGTTCCTTAACAATCACACACACACACACACACACACACACACACACACACACAATCTCTTAAATCTATTTAGAATTCAGAAAAACCTGAGAGCATTTTTTACTTTTCAGATAGATGAAGAATAAAAAATTGATTAATTTCCAGAGTAGGTGAGGATATTGGGAAATTGGCACTTCGATACATCATTAGCAGGAGCATATTTTGATGCTCCATTTTTAAAGGACAGTTTGCCAATACTATCAAAATTGTCAAAGCACATACCCTGTGATTTAAGAATTTTACATACAGGAATTTATTCTTAATAAATACTTGTACAATTATATGTACAAGAAAATTTATTGCAACATTATTTAGCATAGTAAATAAAACTCCTATAAACAATTGTCTATTATTAGGAGAAAGATTATATAAATTATGGTTTATCCCTGCAGCTGTCAAAAATAATGAGAATGATCTTGATGTACTGCTACCAAGAGATATGTCAAGTAGAAAATATTAAGTGTTACAAAACAGTACATACAGTATAATCCCCTTTGGGTTTAAAGAAAGATAGTTGTGTATGTGTGCTTTTATATGTCTAGAGAAATTCTAGGAAGATGCACAAGAAAAAATTAACGGGTACCTCAGGAAATAAAATGAGCAGTGGTAAAGTGCACTTTTTCTTTGAACTTTACCTTTCTGCACTTGAAATTCTTTAATGGGCATGTGTTACTTTTATAAATTAAAAACAAATTAGTAAAGAAAGACTTCTGTCTAAAATAGTACACAGGTTAATTTTATAATTTTGGGGTGGAGAAGGCTTTTCTAAGGTACACATAAACCCAGAAATCATAAATGAAAAGATCAACAGATTTGACCACGTAAGTCTATTTTAAAATTTTAACAGCAAGTAAAACAAACAAACAAACAAACAAAACAACAACAACAAAAAACATTAAAAGGTACTGTCTGGGGCTGGATTAACGGGTTTTAGAGTTAATACCAAGGCTATAATTCATAAAAGAAAAAAAAGATAAATTGGATTATATTGAGACTAAAAACATCCTTTGTGAAAGACTCAAATGAAGAGGATGAAAAGATTAGCTATAGACTTGGAGAAAACATCTGCAAAAAAAAAGAAGAAGAAGAAGAAGAAGAAGAAGAAGAAGAAGAAGAAGAAGAAGAACAACAACAACAACAACAACAACAACAACAACAAACAACACCCTGCTGTCAGACTTGCCCACATTTTATCCTTGGTTTGCAACACTACTGATCATCTCATTTAGGTTAGGAGCCTGCTAAGAAGAGGTCATATCTCTTGTTATATTTATAAAGCATCAATCATAGTGCATGCTGAAAACAATGTTAGTGGTTCATGGCTGATGCTTTTCTATTTGTTGCTTCTGCTTTTTGTTAAATGATGCAGATGCTGTTCAGAAATTCCTCCCGCCCTCCCAAATAAATCTTTAATGGTAACACAGATTTTAAGTGTCTGTTCCCCATTCAGTTGGTCAACAGGCATATTTATTGTGAATAATAGCAAACTCTGAGAACATACAGTATGTAAGCCACAGTGCTGACTTTACATCTGTAAACAGTATGTTGAAAGACTTGGACTTCCATGTGGAGAACTAGTACAGCCTCCACTCGTATAAAAAAGTGACCAAAATAGAGTGGTTTCAATGGAAAGGTTATATTTCTTGTTCAAGACAATGAAGAGGGGAACAGCTCAAAGCTCGCAGGATAGATATGCCATCCTCAACTCACGGACTCCAAGGTTCTTCAAAAAGAAGCCATTTCCCATCAAGCAGAGGAAGACAGGGAAGATTCATGGCAAGCAGCTTATCTTTCAGGATGGCGGATAAAAATACAACCACCAGAGCTAAAAAAAGCTAAGCTGAATTTATTTCTTGTCAGGCAAAAGAGAGCCACAGTACTCAAAACCAAGTTCAGTGAGTTAAAAGTGAAAGGGTAGACCTAATGTATTTTGCCTCAATAAGGCAAGATTTTGAAGGGATCATTTGATTGATTAAGAAGAGGATTGTTAATCTCTTTCAGGATGGGTCCTTTCTCAGATTTAAATCACAAAAGCATGGGAAGAGTTCTCCGAAGTCCAAAATGGCATTGCAAGCCCATTGGCATGCACATTTGTCCTCATGTGCAGTTAAAAACTCAAGGGGGGGGAGGGGGATGGGAGGAGTTATTACTAAAAGGAAGACAGGGAGACTGGCTGCTGAGGAACAATTATCAATGCCTCCGCATTGTGCCTTGCTCACCACCAAAGTATCCATGATCAATCACCCTTCTTCCAATTCACAGAATACCCCTTCCTTCTCCTAAGGAAATAGATCTAAACTCTGCCCAATTACAGCGTCCGGCCCAGTTCCCAGAATCTCAAGCTGACGTATGGTAATCTGCATCAGGTCTGAGGGTGACTTCCATTGGTCCAGTGACTTTAACACCAGTAGACAAGTGACTTCCACCTCCCCATTTTCCAGGCCTCCACATAGCCAGTGGACAATGGTAGGGCAGGAACAGCAGGTGCACAGTAGGAACTCCCATTTAGAAAAGAAAAGAATGGGGAACACTGTGGAGTTGATTTTTGGTTTCTTGTTTTATTTTATATTCTAGGGTCCCTAGCACCGATGACACTCTGCCAAGCAGTAATTGTGAAGACCTCCTGCTCTGTCAAGGAAGTAGGTAACCTGGATTGTGCTCTTTGGAAATGGCTCTCCTGTCTACTGCTGTCTGTGACCCTGGTTTTCCTCTCTGGAAGAGTCTTCCTTAGCCATTACTTTCTGTGGCCCCATCTGTAGATGTTGGAGGGTATGCTCTGCAAGATGACGCATCTTCTGCTTTTACAAAGTTTGGGAGCTCTATGGATTCTTCAGGGATGAGAAAATGCACAGGACTTTGTAAGCCAGTCTTGTGATTTCTTGCTCCCAAAACTCAGAAAGCTACCCGTCTCTTGTTTTCTAGTCAGTTCCATGCAGGGCTGTGCGGGGTCTGGCTCACACCGGCTTGCGAGAACATACTGTGTACATCTCTTCCCAACTCCACACAATCGATCTGTCACATCATATTAGTAGTTTAAAATAGACTGTGGCAGGAGTATTTACCCCATGAAAATCAGCAGACAATAAAAATCAAGGCTTTTTTAAACATAGAAGTGATTATTAAGTATTTATCAGCTGGTTTCCTGTGGAAGTAGTCGTACCCAAATTTCTTCTGAAAAACCTTACTAAACCCGCCCCTCCCCCTTCTGTGTTAAGTTCTAGCTCAGCCTATCTTCCTCTCCCTTATTTCAGCAACTACAGGAAGTCCTGATTCCGGAGGCCATAACTACCTCCCTCTAGCTGAACAGTTTCAATGGGACACCCTCAAAAAAGGCTGTGAATGAATCTTCTCTCCTGGTCTTTCAGGTACAGATAAAGTTGACTTTTCCAATCTTGCAGGCCCAAATTTCTAGACCTTTAATCTGGAGGACAGACAAAAGGCTGAGAAAGCTTCTTTAGCACACGTTCGTTTCCTTTCATCTTCACTAACAAATTGGTGAATTCTCACCTGGGCTCCTTTCTTTCTTCTGAAATCCTTGGTAAAAGCAGCAAGAAGCAGTCAAGACACAGAGCCTACCTCTTTCTAATCACTTCCCTGAAGTTAAATGGTCTTCCCTCCATGTCACTGCAGGTGACAGTTTTACCGAACATGTTCCCAAAGCATTACAGGAGGGTCATGAGGCTTCCAGCCTTAACATGTTTCTTGGTCACCTTCTACCTGACCACTAAGAAAGGACACATATTTTAGGGTTTTGTTATGATAGCAACACAGTTTTGGATGCTAATTTCTATAGTAAGCAGGGTACAGGTTAAGCTTTACAGCAAAGATACTAAGATATACAATGTCTTAAATAAATACGGTTCATTTTTCTTATACTATCCCAGAGCTAAGCAGTCTAATGCTGGTGGCACAGCTCTTCTATCCAAATTGTTTCATTAGTTGCCATTACCCATGCATAGGGTAAAGAAGATTTAAATAAAAAAGACTGTTTTTAAGGCAGTGACCTAGAAGCTGCAGAGAGCACTTGTGCCCATACTCATTTGTCCAAACTTAGTTAAATGGCCACACTGAACTGCAATGAGAGCTGGGGAATGTGGTCACTACTGGGCATCTATCTGATCAGCTCAAAGTTAGGGGGCTTATCACTAGTAAGAAAAACAGTTCGGATGGAAGCCTGTAAACTATTAGTGGTCCCTGTACAGGCCTAAATAGAAAACAAGGTATTGTTTCTAGGTCTAGTTAAGCATCATAATTAAAACTCAAACATCCTTCGAGAGTTAAAGTGTTTCTTCTCCAGGGAGCTCAGGTCCACTGAAAGTGGGAAATCTACATTGAGAAAAGAGTGCATGGTTGCCTTCTCTTTCTTTTCCTGGTGGTCCCAACCATCTTAACCAGCTCAAAAACAGCAGTCCCTGATTCCTCCGTGGTTGAAGTCATTCACCTGTTGACTCACTTCCTTGCCTCAGTTCAACAAAAGGTCACAGACGCTACTTCACTTATTTTGTGGGCAGCCTGCAGAAAGCAGGTCCCAGACCAGACCTCTAATCCAAGCCTGGTGCCTTGGACCGGTTTTTTAGCAAACTTATAAATTGTTCTCCAGTCACCTGAATCACGTGCCACCAGGCGTAGGAAGAATGTTGCATAATATTTCTGATGAGTAGAAGATGAGATATAAAGGTGTAATTTGGCATGTTTCATGGGAAGGAGGAGAAAGTAAAAATTTTTTAGAAAAGTAATTGTGTAAGTGGATCTTTTCTCACTCAGCCATGCTTTTGCAGTGTCTGAAATGAGCAGTTATGGGATTTGAGCTAGTTTTTCACTAGGCTGCTTGCCTTATGGTAGGAAAGATCGTTTTCATTTAAACATTTATTTGCATGAATATCTCAGTTTACAGCTATCTCTCCTTATCTAGTAAATTTCAGAGGAGCTATTCAAAGGAAATCCAGGCTAAGTTTTCAAGCAGAATCTGTGATATAGGGAGAGGTATAAACCACACACAGTTTGCATTATAGAACCATCATTGTTATGGCAATGAGGCCATGTGCATTATTACTGTTAGAGTGATATTTGGGCAATTTGTCTATCTGATTATTCCTCAAAAAAGAGTATTAAGCAGTACAAGAATGCAATGCTCATTGTCTAAGGAAACAAGCCATGGGGGAGAGAAAGACTAATGTTCATTATCAGAAACCAACATCTTTCTGAATTTGATTCTTTGAAAACATAGAAAAATATTCCAGAAAGACAAATTGCTTTGCCTGAAAGCTGTTGAAATAGGGAATATCATCAAAGGTCTCAAAAAAAAGAAACAAAGTTAGTGGCTTATGCCATAATGTGAGCTGTCATATCTTTCTCCTTACCCTATCTTCCAGTCCCTCTCCGAAGACTGATGATTATAGGACAAAAGAAGAAAGTGATATTGAATTTTGTAGAGAAGGTCAGTTGATTGAGAGATGTGGGAAATTTATATACATCCCCCACCACAGCTATTTTAATTTGATTTGTGTTTTCTACAGGGAATACCACTACAAACTTACTATCCTTTCAATATAACCAATGATGATAATAGCTAACACATAAGTACTCACTATATGTGTCAACTTTTGTTCCAAGTAAATATATATACACACACAACCTCATTTCATTTTCTTATTAATCCTGTGAGAGGTGGTAGATAATATTATCCCAATTTTCCAATTGTGCAAACAAGCACAGAAAGGTAAAGTAACTTGCTTAAGCTCTTCTAGCGAGTAACACTGGAGGTAGGATAAAACCCAGGCTCAGAGTCTTATGCTTTTACTGACCATCCAATGCATCCTCTCTGACAATAGCAATAGTTATTATGGTAGATTATATTATTGTTCCTGACTATTCACTCCCTCTTCCTGTAAGAGAATTAAATGTACTCATTCATTGCCTTAAGATTTAGTGCCTTGGGGGAAGAAGTACACCTCCCTTCCCCATTAATGGCAGGGTTGGTCACGTGACTGACTTTGGCCAATGGAATATCGGTCTGCCAAGTTCCCACAGATGCTTAAAGAAGCATCATGTGTTTCCTCCATGTCTCTCAATCTCTCTCTTGCTCTCTCTCTCTCTCTCTGCTATGAATAAGACAGGTCCTACATAGATGCAGAGTCATCTAACTCGTAGCTCTTCACATATAACAGAGACTAGAATAAGTGTTTGTTGTCTCAATCCACTGAAATTTGGGGTTATTTGTTACCGCAACATAGCTGATTAATATAGTTAGCAATTCCTGAGTGCCAATAGGAGTTGAAATGAATTCTCTGGTCTTGCAGGTATAATACATTGTTGTTCAGAGTTCACAAGGCTAATTAGTGTGTATCTGAATAAGCCAAATATCTTCACATGTTTTACTAGGAAAATATCATTATCTTCACTTTATAAAGGGAAAAACTAATCTCAGCTTAAGTGTCTTGACCAAAACCACAGCATTAGTGTTGCAAAGCCATCCCCAACCCTTATCGATCTTTGTGATTTCAAAGCACAAGTCTTTCTCATGATAGCACATCGCATCTCCTTCCAGGAAAGAGAAGATGTCAGAAAACCCATATTGCCTACAGAGAGTGTGTGACACTGGAGTCTGAAAACTCAGAACTTCCAGCCTACAACCAGCCTGAGCTAAGTTGCTGGATGTATCACAGAATTTGTTGTCTTTACTAACTTGAAAACCTCCAATTGTAAGTTATATTATTTAGAAAGAACTATCGCTTCCAGTTCTACCTGGTTATGCTTTGTAAACCTATATGCCACCATGAGAAAACCACTATATATTTTAACAATATTAATCATTTTCATTTATGGACTTCCGCTTATTTAGGTACCTACTTCTTACCCCGTGAATACTGAAAGACAAAGTATTACCTTTTGAAGATTATGAAATCCAATTGAATTTGATGGCTCAAAATTATAGAACTGAAATGTACCTTGAGCAACATAGAAATCAGAAAGTATCACACTCTTGTTAACTACCAATATCCTGAGTGGACAATCTCCATGGCAACATGGAAGAAAATGTATGATTGGACAAACCTGCTTCATGGAGTATAGACTAGTGCAAATTAAATTAATTCCCCAGGCAATTTAAAAATCATACAGGAAAGTTATCTGGCTGTTCTTCAATTTTTTTATGCTAGCTTTTCATTATCTCCTCTCTTTTCTTCCATCTCCTTTTTCAATATAAGCTAAATTGGAACCACCAAGGTTTTAATGGGTTTTGTTTGTGTTTTTAAATTCAGACGACCATTTAAGACTGAGAAATCTTGAAAATGTATTCACTCCACATTTTTAAAAGTCCATTCCTTGACCCTCAGGGATTTTTTGTAAGTCACAATAATCTCTTGGTCCTTTCTATAATGCACACCTTTACTTTTCTCTTGTGACAATGACAAGATGCAGCCATTCATTACTCGTGAAGATACAAAAGTAGCAGGCTGAACAGTTAGAAACATTCAAGGAGTGAGACTAGATTGCTGCTAATTATCCTGAATTTCCCTTTGGTGAATGAGTCAGGGACTCATTTCATTCAAATGTTTGGTCCTTGTAGTTTGGCGTGTGTGTAGGAGATGGGAAGCCAGCAGCAAAGTGTCTTCTGGGACTTAGTTTCATTGTCTTCATGGCCTTTGTTGTCATTGTTTTGTACCCAAGTAACAACATATTCTCCTCTCTTATTTCCTGGCAATTTTCTTCCATAATTGAGCAAGTATTTTACAAGAATCTGACATCAGATTCTTGTAAATATTGATATTCTCATTCTTATTTTATAAAGTAGGTTACCCAAGGCCAAATTCATCAGAATCTATATCTCCTTATAATTAATAGATTCTGGAGAACCTAAAATGTGACAGGCTAAGAGGCTGCTCATGACTGCGAATGCTGGAGAAGGAGGAGGAGGGCCTCATTAAATATATGACAGACTAGTAGCATTGCCTTTAAGGTGAAACATATTCCCAGGGTGATGGCCTCATCCACTGCTTCTGCCCCTGGGGCTAGATGAACTTGGCAGGGGGGTGGGGGGGGGGAAATGGGGCTGGAAGCTCCAACTGTCACCTCAAGGAGGTCTGAAAAAGACACAATCAAGGGTCAGTAGAGAGATATCAATGGTAGCAATGCGGAGTCCAGGAAAAAAAGTCCTATCTATTTAAGTAGCCATTGAACTAGAGCAAACCAGAGCCCACGCTGATCCCCTGTGCTCTCAACTGAAAAGTAAAGATGATAAAATCCCAGACCCTCAGTGTCTTCCTTCTCTTGAGCACACACTCTCCACAGATTCCCAGGGATTCGTACCGAGCCCTCAGCTGCACCCTTAGTTCACTTCACCTTATTAAGAATTGAAACAAACCACAAGAGACTTTTAATGATAGAGAATGAACTGAGGGTTGACGGAGGGAGGTGGGTGAGGGATGGGCTAGATAGGTGATGGGTATTAAGGATGAGAACCGGGTGTTGTATGTAAGTGATGACGCACGGGATTCTACTCCTGAAACCAGTATTGCACTGTGTGCTAACTAAAATTTAAATGAATAAATAAAATCAAAAACATTCCTAAGGAAGAACCTCTAATAAGGAGCTTTCATTGTAGTAGAAAGATGGTTAGTGACAAGAACTATTCAGGGATTTTTCTGCTCAAGTTTCACATAAAAAGAATAAAATGTTATTTAAGTCAAAATTGACTTGAGCCAGTGAACTTTTTTCTTTATTCCTTCTTTATTCCAATAGCAGACACTGCTGGAAGGGGGGTGGGAGTGGGAAGAGAAATGAAAGGGAAAGCTCCAGAAATGACTGTTTCAGAAGAAGCTGTAGCTTGGAGTCAGAGTGAGTCAGCGAAAGATAAGCCCCTCGAAATCCAGGAAGGTGTGAAATTCACAGGGATGAGGAATACAGTCAAATTCATTTAAAGCCCAAAGAACAGAATGACTTCAGCTGACATCTAGGTAGTAGGAAGATAAATCCAATATATCTTTTAAATAATCTAATGTATATCTTGGTTTGGAGGAGCAAATTTAAAATTTTTTTAATATTTTTTATTATGTTTACTTTTTTTCTTATTTGATTAGAAGGTTACCGGAGTATTGGCAAGATCTCAGAGTTTGGAATAAGCCATCCTTCGGTGTGCATTTTAGTTTTGACAATTACTTATCCTTTGGAGACCCTGTTTCTTCATTTCTAAAATAAACATAAAAGTACTATCCACTCGCATGGTTGTCTTAAAGATGTAAAATAAGAAATATAAAATATATAACACATAGTAGAGTGTTGCAAAGAACTTCATGCTTTGGAATCCTGTTCGGTGTTTGCTGAGTTAACATATGTAAAGTATGTGAAGCACCTTACCCAACAAAGTGCTTGAGTAGGTTATAGAAAGATTTTGTGTAGGGGCACCTGGGTGGCTCAATCCGTTAAGCATCCAACACTTGGTTTTGGCTCAGGTCATGATCTCACAGTTCGTGAGTTTGAGCCCCACATTGAACCTCGTGTCCAGCTCTGCACCGACAGGGTGGAGCCTGCTTGGGGTGTTCTCTCTCTGTCTCTCTCTCTCTCTGCCCCTCCTGCTCTCTCTCTGTCTCAAAATAAATAAACTTTAGAAAGAAAAAAAAAAGAAAGATTTCGTGTAGTGTCAGGCAATTTTGAAATTGAGAAAGTAAAATATAGACAGAGGTATTGATATTTTATTTTGGTTTCTGTGCCTGCTGTGTGAGCCTCTCTGACACCTTGCTCCATTATACACATCTTGGATTGATTCAGGTCTAGGAAACAGATTTTTCTCAGACAGTCTGGCATCCAGGAACCCGGACACTCTGGGGGAGAGGTGCTACATACTGAGTGGATGAGCTTCCCGAAAGCACCGTGTGAGTCAAACATGGAATAGGAGCTCTGTGTTCCCCTTCACAAGAGGTTTTAAAACACTTGTCTAAAGCCATAAAAATAGTTCTAATTTGTTTTTCACTTGGTTATCTCTCAAAAACCATTACTAAAATCTGCTAAAATGCAGCAAACATCCTCTACTCAGCCATGCTTTTCTTCTTCTCTGAATTAACAGCAATCTTGGGTTTCAGTTCATTAGAATGTTCTGAATAGAGATAAATTAATTAATGGATTTAACAACCGGAATCAGCGTGCCCATACTTCAAAAGGATTGCACTTTCTTTATGCCTCCAATATCTCATTAGGAAAAACAGGTCAAATGGAGGCAAACTAATTCAACTCAATTTGTCTCCTTTCAGCTTCGGGTCTTCCAAGATTGTAAAAGCTTACACCTATACAGATCGAATTTCATGTAAATTTATTGAACTATCAAACTCCTTGCAAACTACACTGTAATGAATGCCTGAGTACATAATATGTTTAATTTATATAAAGGCTGCTTTCAGAAGGCCTTTAACAGTATCACAAAGATTATTAGTCCTCAGAACAATCTTTTGAAGTTGGGAGAGAGAATAAATTACCAAGACACAGGGTAGCCTTGAAAGAAATACTTTTCTCATTAAAAGTAAGCTCAGTAAATGGTACAGCTACTGTGGCAAGCACTTTGCAATTCCATAATAAGCTAAATATACAATTACCATGTGACTCGGAAATT
Source organism: Panthera tigris (assembly GCF_018350195.1). Taxonomy (NCBI): domain Eukaryota; kingdom Metazoa; phylum Chordata; class Mammalia; order Carnivora; family Felidae; genus Panthera; species Panthera tigris. Next base: position 60,571,421 of record NC_056676.1, on the reverse strand, counting down.
CCATTCCTGCTTATATGCCTCAAAGACCTGAAAGCAGGTGTTCAAAAAAAAAAAAAAACAAAAAAACTCATACATGGATATTCATAGCAGAACCTTCTCAATAGCCAAAAAGTGGACCCAAATTTCCATCAGCTAATGAATGGATAAACAAAATATGGTATATCCATACAATGGAATATTATTCAGCCATAACGGGAATGAATATAGCATATGTTCATATATCCTATAATATGCAAGAAATCATTATGGAACTTTGAAGTCATTATGCTAAGTGAAAGAAGCCACACACAGAAAGCCATATATTGTATGATTCCATTTATGTGAAATATCCAGAATTGGCAAATCCATAGATACAGAAAGCAGATTAATGGTTTCCAGGGCCTGTGGGGTGGAGGAAATGAAGTGTGACTTCTCAATGGGTATGGGTTTCATTTTGAGGTGATGAAAATGTTCTGGAACTAGATAGGGTGGCTATACAACATTGTGAATGTACTAAACATCACTAATGGTCAGCTTTATGTTTATTCTTCCACAATTTTTCTAAAAGACCCTTTTTTTTTTTAGTAAGTTTGATTCTCATGTTTCCAGAAGGGTAACACCACAAGCCTGCCTGAAATCTTAGGGAGAATTTTAGACAGCCTCATGGCTCCTTTCAGATCTGGTGTTCCAGAGAAATAAATGAGGCTCAATTTAAGTTATTCTAGTTCCATGAAGTGAGCTTTCTCCTTCCAGGCCTGAAGATCTCCTAAGTGTTTTTGTTTTGTTTTGTTTTTTAACGTTTATTTATTTTTGAGAGAGAGAGAGACAGTCACCAGGAGAGGGGCAAAGGGTGGGGGGCGGGTGGGAGACACAGAACCTGAAGCAGGCTCCAGGCTCTGAAATCTCAGCACAGAACCCGACGCGGGGCTCAAACCCACGAACTGCGAGATTATGACCTGAGCCAAAGTCAAACGTTCAACTGACTGAGCCACCCACACACCCCCAAGATCTCCTAAGTTTTTAAATAAACTTCCTGACCTTTCCCATTCCTGATCCAATTTAGATAATTCCTAAATATAGGTATTATACAGAACATATATTAATACTACCACATATGTCATAACCGTTTGCTAGCTCATCTCCCTTCCCCACCGGACTCTACGTTCCTTGAGTCTTATGTCTTTTTCTGTGGTCCTTGCACTCTGCCTGGACACACAGGAGAGGTGTCAGAAATCACTCTACCTCGTGCATTAAAATGACAACCATACACTGCTGCCAAATTATCGACCTGGTAATGCATCAAATAATCCTCCATAGAACAGTATGTCAGTTTCCCTTCCAATGAACTGAAACCAGATCTTTGCAGGGCAGTGTTATACAAGAAAAGCAGTGCCTTTAGACATGGCTGTGGTTATACTATTTCCTACCTGGTGATTAGATATATCAGGAGTGTCTACGGCCATACCACCCTGAACGGCCCGACCTTGTCTGATCTAGATATGTCGGGAGCAACATGAGATTTTTGTGACTTTAGTTGATCTTTCTTTAACTTTTAATTCTTTGAAAATGAATCAACTACTGGCTAAACATCATAAACTCAAACTACTCCCAGGCTATTGATGCTCATAAAATGTCATGACTTTAACGGCATGACTAGAGCAGGCATCAATAAGGACAGTTTTGTGAAAGTTCAGGGAGAATAAATGCTATGATGTGATAAAATCTACATGAATGTCTTGACATCACTGTAGAATGAGAAAGTTAAAACAGAGGTGGGGAAAAGGGAGATTACTGAAAAGAATTATAACTTTTTTTTTCAATATGGAGGAGGCATAGCTTTTATTGGTATAACCAAAGATTAGCCAACACACACAAAAAAAAATTGTCCTTATTTTTAGTTACTGCTCTGTAAGCCCTACTGTTCAACTATCCTAAAGCCAAAAGTCATCATTTCCGGCAGCCTTCATTGATCCTAATTGCTTTATGGTTAATGAGCCAATAAAATGAGTTAACTTATTCAGTTCCCAGACACCTATATTGCAAACAATTTGTCTTCGATGGTACACCAGAAATAGACTAGATTATTTTTTTGTTTTTATTGTTGTTAACTGTTAGAGATCCTGCAACTCAAAATTCAGCCCATTACTTGCAAATACTCAAGATTTAATATTTCAAGTACTGATCTTAACCTTGTCTCAACTGTTCACCCTGTTTTGTTTTTCTTCATTTCACTTTTTCATCTGTATCTTATTTTCTGCCTTTACATTGTATATGTTTTTGGAGGTTGACATAAATCCTCTTAAAACAAGTTGTTTTTTATATATAAATAAAAGCCTCTCAACTATGTCTTAAATGAATGAGTAAACAACTATACTTCATCCTTTTTTCTCCCTTTCTTTTCTCCCTCCCTTTCTTTCCCTTTCTCCCTCCTTTTCTTTCTTTCTTCTTTCTTTCTTTCTTTCTTTCTTTTTCTCTTTCTTTCTTTCTTTCTTTCTTTCTTTCTCTTTTTCCCTTCCTTCTTCCCTTCTTCCTTCCTTCCTTCCTTCTTTCCTCCTTTCCTTTATTCTCTACTAAGGACACTGAGGAAATCTTAGGAATATTCATTATTTAAGATAAGAGACATAAAGAGGAGAAGCATAAAATAAGTCACAACAATATGCAAGTATTAAGATCTTCCACATTCTTTAAGACAAAAATAAAAAAGATTTTCCTAACTTTAAATTTTCTTTAAAGTTGTGGAAACCTGCATTTTCCTCAGTTCCTCAAATATGATTGCTTCAACTTATGTAGAAATTTTCCAGATTCTACCCTCTGAGTTTCCGAAACAAGTAGATAGAAATTATCTCTAATTACTTAGTATCTCAAATTACACACAGTATCTCAAAATACTTAGCTGATTTTTTAATGAACATATAGAGTTGTTTTTATAATAACTGCTACATGACTAAAAGGAATCATTCACTGTCCCTTACTACTATGTTGTGTGTGGATACCTGTCTGTGGCCATCTACAAAAAGGAATCATTTGCCCCTATACTAAAAATGCAAGAATGGAGGGATTTGAAAGAGTGAGTATAAGAGAACTCAAATTTTCCTTTGTTGTACAATGAAAGCTTCATGTCTAAAATCAACAAAAGAAAGAAGCATACTCACATTATTTAGAAGGCCAAAGAACTGAAAGTGGTTTTCTTTGGGGCAGTATGGGGTTGGGATAGGGATACCATTAGGGCACTGACAGTTTTTGTGTAAGACTTTATTATTTTTTAGGTATTATTTACATGTACTACCATAATAAAAGTTAAATTTTAAAGTATCATTAATAGCTACCCTTATTCCTAAAAATAGTCTGAAAGCCAAAGGAGAGCATGAAAGACCTGTCATCTATAGCAACCTCCACTTACTGTTCCAGTCCTGCTCCTTGACCCCTTACCCCTTCCTTCTAACCTCCAACTATACTGAGCTTTTTTCACCTCCTCTTAGTAGATGATGACTTTGCTCACCTCAGGGACTTTCCTTGAGCCATTGTTTCTGCCTAAAACTGTCTGCTCCTCCTCTTCCTTTCCTAGCCTTCTCTTGGCTGTGCTTCTGGAAGCTTTTCCTCCCCCATCACGTCTGGGTTAAACATGCTTCCTATTTACTCACTTCCTTAGCATGCTGAATTTTCCCCTACCACAGCATGTATCTTCTATTATATCTTCCTGACTTATCTGCCCCCTCATCTACAGTGTAAGCACAGTGAGAAGGAGAACCTCATCTTTCGTGTTTATTGTCCTAAATTCAGCACCCAGTGAGATATTTCTTTCAAAATGGGTGCTCAACACATACCTAGAATAATGCCTGACACCTAGTAGACACAATAATAAGTTTGAAAGACAGGAAGAAAGGAAGAGAGGGAGGGAGAGAGAGAAAGAGAAAGAGAGAAACAAAGAACATTTGGACTTTTAGATTCATGTTGTTAATTGAACTTAAGGCAAAATGATAAGGTATAGAGAATTTAAATTTAGTATCCTTTTTTTTTTCCTGTTCCCTTCTCTTATTTAATTGTTCACTATAGACACTCTGAAACCCAGTGTTTTCCCATCACCAACTGTGACAAATGAAAGTGGCTTCTCTGACAGAATTAGGTAGGTGGTAGGTTCCATAGGCATTTGGAGATCCTTGATGGAGTTAAAAATTTTTTAGAGTTTATATGAACAAAAATTGACTTGAATCGGGCAGAATCCAATCTAGCAAATAGAAAGGAGCTCCAAGGAGCTATATAAAATGAAAGGCTTTTATAGGCAGAAGGCAGCGTGAACAAGGAAATCATACTGGGCAAAAACAAGCGGGTTGGTTATTGCAAAATCACTTTCTTTTCGGGGTTGGCAGAGGTCTATCAGGCTGATTACCTAATGGTGCTGATCAGGCGATTGTTGTCTCACTGGTTTAAGATTCCATTTCTGGGGGAACTGAAACCATAAGTCTCAGTTTGGTGACTTTGGGCTTAATATAGTTTTGGGCTTGTTGTCTTGTTTTTCTGTTTTGTTTTTGGTTTTCTTGAGAGAACACGAGAGTGCAAGTGGTGGAGGGGCAGAGAGAGAGAGAAGACAGAATCCCAAGCAGGCTCTACTCAGCACTCAGCGCCAAGCCTGATGCAGGGCTCAGTCTCACAAAGTGAGATCATGGCCCGGGCCAAAATCATGAGTCGGACACTTAACTGACTGAGCCACTCACGCGCCATGTTGTCTTGTTTTTAACAAGTGTGAGAATGAGGAAATGTCTTTGATGGTCAGAACATTCACTGTAGAATTCTAGAGTCTCCACAGGGTTCCAGAGGCTTGTTCCTCTCAGACAAGTCTCCCCCAGTATACTCTAATTGGTCTCCTATTTCAGAAGATGGGTTCTCACTAAAGGCATGTGTGAGGCACTTAAGCACCCAGGTGATGTCTCTGGAGTCCTTTGCCCATAGTTTCTAATGATATGCACGGTTGCAACCAGACCAACACATCATCCTGAACTTTATCCCAGGAGGTTGTTAAGTGTGTCAGGATGCTCCAGGTGCGAGAAACTGAAAGCCCAAATGAAAGTGGCTTAAACAATAGAATCCTATCATTGCTGCTGCCTCACAGGTCAAGACTAACCACAGGTAGGCAATCTGAGGGTTGGCTCAGCAGTTCAATGATGCCATCAGAGACACTGCTTCTTTTCATCTTCCTATCTTCCCATCCTCAAAGTGTCCATATATCTCCCACATTAGTCACAGGGTGGCTGCAGCAGGTACAAGCTTTACACCCTCATGTGACAATGTTCCTAAGCAAGAAAGGAAGAAGGAGGATGAGAGCTTACCTCCTGTCTTTCCTTTTGTAAGAAAAACACGTGTTTCTCAGAAACCCTCCAGCAAACTTCCCCCCTTATGTCTTATTAGACAAAATTGGGTTCCGTAGGCAACCTGAGCCCCCAGGGGGTCTGTGAAAAGTGAAGCTGGCATTCTCAGTCTCTGTCTTGGAATTGGGCTCTTCTAATTGGCAGGAAGGATGAGCAAAACGTCTGTTGGGTAGGCTGTTAGAATAATAGACACTACTTGAGAGTATTCTAATACTTCATGTGTATTAATCCATCAGATCTTCAAAACAAGCCCATGGGGGTAGGTGTAATTATTACCATTTTACAGAGAAGCAGACTCAACTCGGAGATGGTAACAGAGCAAAGCAGTGAAGCCAAGATTCGAACTCCATTGTCTAGCTCCAGAGGCTGCTCTCCACACTACACATAACACTGCTCTCAGCCTACAGTGCCTGCCACAGCAGGCAATCCACCAGGCTGCTTCTAAAATCTAACACATAAAAAGTCTGAGCAGTGCCTGTCTCCCTCTGAAGTGCAAATGTGACATTTCCCCTGGCTGCAGTCATGTATGGGTGAGAAGAGCAGAGAGGCTTCCCAGAGAGACAAGAATTGCTTCCTGTCATCATCAAGGCTGCAATAGCCAGGGCTGTGATCAGGGCAAGGGCTGGGGCCTGGAGAGTCCACTTCGTGGCCAGGGCCACTGATCGAGTCCGTGACCTACTGTGCCACCACAGGTATCAGAAAGCCTGGGCGAGGGAAGGTGAGTGATTGAAGAGTCCACTTCCCACAGGCAGGATTAGAACAGAATAGTTTCTAAAAGTTCGAGTAATGTTTTACAGGCCACCTCCACTCTTTCATTTTCGAATGTGACGGATGAGTCCCGTACAGAGTGGAGTTACTGTCTAAGAGCACCCAGCTAGTTTATGTAGAATGTGAGACCCAAAATAAGGGCTTTTTTATCAGGCAGACACAGACAACTTGCAGGCATGTCCTCAATGAAGCTGTCTTTGACTTACTCTTGCAAAAAGCATCCCTATACTTCATACATGCTTCTGTTATAATTTCTGTTCTACCTGCCTAGAATCATCGTGAGGATTAACTAAGCTAATACGCATGCAGTTCTCGGCATGGGGACTGGTACAGGAGTAGTGGCTCATATCACTGCTAGTTTCCTTATTATCCTTACAATCCATGGTTCCTCCTGCACTGGCCCCAGCAGGGAAAGATGGCGGCGCCCTCACTCCTCAGGAAGAGGCGGAGTCTCCTGACCCTCAGCATTCATCCCAGCCAGGATCAGGAAGCAGCGGGAAGTATGCGGCACTCTGAGAAGAGGTGCCCGTCTCAGAGTGCTATTGCCCAGCACTTGGTTCAGGTGAAACAAGAGGCTGCCAGACCCAGAGGGAGGCAGGGTGGCAAAGGTTCCGCTCCAAACCTATGCGTGTCTCTAATCCTCCCATAACCCTCGTTAATCACGTGACCGAGAGGCAGAGGGAAATGGCTGTGTTGGCGGCAGCAGCACCCAGAGCACCGAGAGAGAAAGCAGCTGGCCCTGGAGGGCCTTGTGCCAGGCTCAGGGCCTGGAGGGACTCCGGCATTGATTGCAGCGGTAAATAAACAGAGCTGATGGCTGCACCGGGGGCCCATACCCTGCCAGGGAAGGGGCTGGGGGAGGCGGGATTCTTGTAATTACACTTGGTGTGGGCTCAGCCATCATGGGTTTACTGTGATCTGTCCCCAGATGGGAGCTCCAGAAACACCTGTTACAGCAGACGTCATTTGGCAAGCCAAACAAAACGTGGGTTCATCCAGGCCACCTGTAAAGGGATTTAATGCCTAACAACCTGTGCGAGGCTTCTAATTGTCATAATTAATTTGGCACCTCTTCACTGGTAGGTGCTAAACAAGTATCATATTGTACTGGGAAAGCCCATTTCCTGCTAACATGGTTTTTCCCTCCATAATTAAAGCTGTGAGAAATTGTGTCATTTGAAAAAACTTAACACCACATTTTCCTCACTGAACTGTTTTGTTTTTAAGTTCCTCTTCTTCTGGCCCTCTCTCCTCACTCTTGGTATGAACATCTTACTTTCTTTGGCTTATCCACTTGCTGCTTCCCTGTTGCATAATTTAGGCTATAATTATTTTCTCATTTTCCCCTCCAGCTGGCATTAGTTTGGTCCCTTCCACCTTGTATTTCCTTAAAATGTCACACTATTGCCCTAGCTTGTTTAAACACTCTGGAAAGCCAGGAAATGTAGCTGTTGTAGGCACATCCACATCCCTCGGAAAAGTGTCCCTGCTGCCTTTCCATGTGCCACAGCGGACAGGACCAGAATCCAGCAAGCTAACAACAAACAGATGAGTGCCACTGTAAAGAAAAAATATTAAAACAATGTGGCTTCTGCTACTTTAAAACAAACAAAAACCAGGTGATGTCATATGAGAGAATTCACTTTGCAAGGGGAAACAAAGCAAAAACCTGGAATAACGGTAGTGTCCCACATATCGGGCTCTCATTAATCTCTGTATGGCCAGCTGATATCCCAGGCCAGTTCCACCGGTTAGGGCTCCCCCAAACCAGAGGCTTTTGAAAAAAGTTTCTTATTCTGTTTCTGCATCTGTCACTCCTAAAAGATACAGTGATCCAAAGCTTATCACTAGAAGACTGGGAGAGGGAGGATGAGGGACAGAGAAGCAGTGACCAAAAACTTTACAATAAACTGATCAGCACCTTTATGTCTGAAAAAGTGGAAGACAGGGATCCATTATTTAGAAGCTCTTCTTTGGGAACCTGTGTGGCTCAGTCAGTTAAGCGTGGCTTCAGCTCAGGTCATGATCTTGTGGTTAGTGAGTTTGAGCCCAGCATGGGGCTCTGTGCTGACAGCTCAGAGCCTGGAGCCTGCTTCACATTCTGTGTCTCCCTCTCTCTCTCTGCCCCTCTTCTGCTCATGCTCGCTCTCTCTCTCTCTCTCTCTCTCTCTCTCAAAGTTAAACAAACATTAAAGAAGTTCTCTTTTAAGTTTCTTTTGATTCCTGATAGAGTACATTATCAGTATAATTGAATTATTCACATGAAAACTAATCAGTATAAGCTTCTCTGTATTCTGTAAGGAACTTAACTCATAAAATGAATCATCTTGAATATTTTCTAAACACAAAATCACAATTTATGAATATTAACCTTAAAAATGTACTTGAGAATGACTGCTCCAATAAATTAGAATTTTTTTCAAAGAACAGATCACAAGGAATTCCACTCTTTCCCCAGAATTTCTGTAACTTTGAGGGAGAGACATATAGAAAATCTATTTTATGAAAATGATTTAAGAAATCAGTGGATATTTATCAGCCAAGAGCTTATATGGAGAATTTCTCAAGAAATCCAGAGATCAGATATCAGGATGCTACCCACTGCTTGCTGACAATGTCCTATAAGTTGAACATAGTAATACCTCAGTTTTACAGAGGGAAGAAATAAAGTACCAAAAGGCTTGAATGATTCACTTCTAGTGGGAAAAAAAAGTTAAGGACAAATGAAATGTGGTCCAGATAATCCTCAAATCCTCACACACATAAAACAATTTGTGTTTGTTTTAAGAGAAAGACCATGTCCATTCTGTTCTCCTTTCTCTTCAACAACTAATTTTTATTTTTAAATAATAAAATTATATGTCTTGTAAATTAATATTTATTTTTACAGATAATGACCACTGTGAATATCACTTAAATCTGCAACTATTTTTTTTTTATTAACTTTATTTTTTTGCATTACAGAGGCAATACTTTTAGGGATAAGATAGATATTCTAATTCAACATGAATCTTCTTAAGTCCTAAAAACTTAACAAAGGAATTGTGTTAGGAATCTTTGGGGTGCAAGACATAAAAATCCAACTCAACTGACTTAGGCCAAAGGAGATTTTATTGGGAGGATATCACAGTATTTTCATGTGGGATTCAGGGCTGGGATTTTATGCAGCTCAACCCCAGGGACAAGGAAAATTGGCTCTTTCCCTCACTTTTGTGCACTCTGGTTCAGTTTCAACCTCCTTCACTAGAGCTGGCACTTTCTCACATGGTGGTCACCAGCAGCCTCCAAGCCCCCCACCCCATGGCCTCTACCATCAGGCAATACTCATCCACTTCTTTTGTTTTACTTCAAAAGCTCCTAGGACAAGCTGATCAATCTGCCTTGATCTGAGTGACTCTATCCAGGGAGGTGGGGCATCTGTATTGACAGACTCTACCCTAAGGGTATGGTTAGAATCTAGGTGGACATAATTATCAAATAAAAAAGAGGCAGGGGAAGATACTGAGAGCTAACTGGACAGACAAACCAAGAATAATCAAGTAAAACAAAAACTTGCATGGATTCTAAAAGTTCAGGTAATGACACAAAGTTGAGGTGGCACAAGACAGAATGCTAGAAATTGGCCTTAGGCATTCTTCAATATATTTTTCTTGCATTTCTATTTCCCAGTCAAAACTATGAATATATAACTTTTAAACTTGATAACACACCATTTTCTCTCTCCTTTCTCTCAAAGCGGCAGAATTGTTTTGAAGTCGTGTTACTTTTCGGGTTCAGACCTTCAAGTGTGCATATTCTTCTTTCAGAGTCACAACGTTCTCCTCAGGGCTTTGAGATTCGGATACAATTTACAGTTCATACCCTTTTTCAACTGCGACATTTTCGTGTTTAAATCCAGGAAAGTTCTGGCCAGCTGGTGGTTTTGGAAATGCATTTCCAGCTAAAAGTTAGAAAAAGAATAAGGATTTTTATTAGCCTGAGATAACGGATCAAATGAAACTGCTTTCTGCACAGGAAAAATAAGGACTTTGTAGGAAAGGAAAATAAGATATCAAGAAAGATGTATTTCTCATCTTATTCTCCATTTCTGACTGTTTGGCCTGGCTATAAAACTGACTTTCTATGCGACAAGGTAAAATCCAGATATACAAATAGCTTTTGAAATGGCCTTGAAATGAAAACAAAAATAGCTGACGCACAAAGCTGTCCATATGAAAAATTCCTGTGCACGGAAGGCTGTTTTCAAGCAATGGCGTGTGATCTGCAATGAAATCATTTATCTTTATGAGCTTTCTGAGCCACAGGATAGCTGCCCAGGGCCACCTGAGCTCTCAGGACCTGGGCCCATTTACTTGGGTACTTGTCATTTCAAGTTTTTAGGATTTTAAATGGTCACCCTGCCGAGCAAAACCATTTAACGACACCTTAGAGGCACATGTGCAGTTATATGTACTTATATAATCTAACAATTTTCACTCTAGAGTGAAATCTGTTATACAGCAAGACTGATTTATACCCTCCTCCAGTGGGGGTTTATGAAGGTCCTCATGTATTAAAAAATAAATCTCTAGGGCAGTTTACCTATAAAACTGCCCAACAAAGCTTAGTCCAACATAATCTTTATTTTGTGGTTAAAAACTAATAATTAAATGTTTGCAAATTTCTTCAATTAGGGCCTTGTTTAATACAGGAGGACCCTGTTCTCGGCTTAAAACCCTCAGCAACTCACCAACAGAACCACCCCAGGACAAACCAGCGTGGTAAAAAGCAAATACTGGTCTCCCCCACCCCAATTTGCAAAGTAAAATCATTGGATAAAAATTTTTTTCAGTTTCCTCTGCCACGGTTTTTTGTTTTGTTTTGTTTTTTTATTCTTCAGCACCTGGAACCACTTTTCTGATAGCGAGAGAATTCGCAAAGGACAAAGTAAATGAACATACAGCACGCTAAGAGTAACACAGTGAGCCACACAGAAAGCCCCTGCCCCTTGTCTCCAGGGAGCCTCAGTTCTCCAGTACCGCACAGGTGCTCTCCAGTCCTGCCCTAGTCTTCTAGCTTCATTTCCCGCACTTGTCTCCACACCAGCCCCCACTGCAGCTGGTCAGAAGTGCACCTTATGCACATACATAATTTGCCTACAATTTTAGGTATATGGAACTCTCAAAATTCAGACCCTAGAAATCAATGCATCCTAAGAAGACCAAACAACAAATAATAGCATAACTGACAAATAGCAACACGTCTCTAAATTAACTGAACCTGTTCACCATTGTTCCTTACACAAATACCACCCTAACACATGACACATGGACATATGCGTATGGTTGTGTGTGGATTCCTACAGAAATCTGGTAACAGCCTTTTATCAGAAACTGCTTCTTCTAGTGGTGATGGTGTTAAGGTAAAGCAACCAGACCCTTTTGCCTCTTCCTCATGACCAGTCATACACCTTGGTGAAATGGTTGATCAAGATGTTGACCACGGTCTAGAACCCAAGAACAGAATATCTGTGTATGTGTGAAAATTGCTGGCTTCTTTCTGGAAAAAAAAAAAAAAAACCTTGATCTTTCATACCTGTGTATTTGTCATTCTGGGTTTTGTTTTTGTTTTTGTTTTCTTGGTACCGTTTCCAAGGTCTATAATAATTATGATAATAAAGAGGCGCCTGGGTGGCTCAGTAGGTTGAGCGTCAGACTTAGGTTCAGGTCATGATCTCGCAGTTCGTGAGTTCGAGCCCTGTGACGGGCTCTGTGCTGACAGCTCAGAGCCTGGAGCCTGCTTCCGATTCTGTGCCTCCCTCTATCTTCCCCTTTCCCGCTCTTACTCTGTGTCTCTCAAAAAATGAATAAACGTTAAAAAATTTTTAAAAATAATAATTATAATAATAAGAGCTGCTGAATAGTGCCTATGTTCTAGATGCTTATATAACATTATCATATAATCCTAATGGCAGTCCTATGAGGTTATTATCTCTATTTTATATACAAGTAAACTGAAACCCAAAGTTGCTCATTACCATTCCTGAAGTCCTAGACCCAGTAGGAACTAGAAGAGCATGTAAATGTTAATGCTGGGATTTGAACCCTCATCTGTTTGGAATTTTATTCTCCACCTCCTCCCCACCCCACAGGGAGCTTTCCATATGGCAGAAAAATATAGAACAAGTTGGAGGGGTTGGTCACTGGGGTCTTGGGTGTGTCTCTAGTAGACTCGGCCCCGGGCAGGTGCCATCACCCCGGGTCCCGAAGGCCCTCCTCGCTCCAGGCTGCCGCTGGGAGGTGGGTGCGTGAGCACCGAGTCCGGACGGGAGCCGGGGGCCGGCGCCAGAAGACCGACGGCCAGTGCCCAGCTCGACCTCGCTGCGCGCTCTCATCTCTTCCTCTCCGGGAAAAGCTCCCCGCGGCCTCTCAAGTCCTCAAATGGACCACAAGGCTCTGGTGCCCGAGGGGAGGAGGAAGGCGACGGTGTCGCCGAGAGCCGGTCGCACACGCGCGCTCTCACCAGCTCGGCTTGCAGCCCGGCCCGGGCGCTCTAGACGCTCGGGTCTCTGCTCCTCCTGCGCCTCCGCTTCCGCCTCCGCCGGGGGGCGCCGGGAGCCCCCTCGCGGCACAGCCAGCTGGAAGGCGCCCGCCAGCCGCCGCCTGAGGTCTTCCGGCAGCCGGCATGGGGGCGACGGAGGCCTCCTCCTGGCCGTCCGTGCGCTTGCTGCCCCCGGGGGAGCCGCGCGTCGGGCAAGGGCCTCGGGGCCAAAGCCCAACACTGACTGGGTCTCCGTGGGGTCCCCGGGAAGTCGCTTCTCTGCGGCTGCCGGAGTCCCCGGGGCCCATTCCAGAGGCGGCTGGGCCCATTCCAGGCATGTATTGCTAACCGTTGGTTTCCAAGTGCGAGAATTAGGGCGGGTGAGGGCGGGGACGGGGGTAACTAACAGAACCGACGGGACCGCTGGCAAGTGGGACGCGGCTGTCGCTCAGCCCCTCGGAGGCGCTTCCTTTCTCCCAGCCTCATCTCTGGCCTTCCTCCCATTTTAGCGGCAATCGGAGGAGGTGGTTCCCCGTAACTCCGCGAAGAGGTTGCAACTGGATCACTTCTTGCTCCTTGGAGTGTCTAAGAGGAAGACTTGTATCTCTCCGGGTAGGTGGAAGTTGAGGTACAGACGGAAGGTTTGGGACCAAACGTAGAATATCTTGCCACAAAGTCTGCCCCAGTTGCCTTGATTACTGAATACTCCATTCCTGTAAAATACGTTTTTCTGACTTTTCTCCGGTCGGTTAGGCACTGTGGCCTGGTGTTGGGGGTTTAAAGTCTAATTAGGCCCGTAACCTCTCCACAGGTGTTGCTCACAGTCTGGGAAGTTGTCTCTCTGAGTTAGTAAGAATAGCCTTTCCACGTGCCCAACAGTGCAGAAAGCACTTGATATTCAGAAACTCTGTGCTCCTTTTTATATTTGACTTTCTGCCGCTTTCATGAAGTTTATGAAGGGGCTGAAATGAACCATGAAAATTCCTCTTACCCCAACATGTGTTGTCTCATAGTTCCCAATTCAATGTAATCATGTGCTAGTATGACTTGTATGTCCTCTTTCAATGAGCATAATCAACTGCCTCATTTTGATCTAATGGAGAATTTCTAAAAAGAAACAATCCAAACCTTTGTGTTTTCACGAACACAGTCCCCCCCACTCCCCTCCAAAAAATGTGGCAGAGATGTTCATACAGTACTCTTATCTTACTCATTTGTTCAGTAAAGATCTACAAGTCCCCTGCAACGATCTGGGTTCGTGGTAGGCATTGAAGGCAATAAGAACTATTTTTTATTAGTGCTTACGATGTGCCAGGCACTTCTCATGTACTCATTTATTCTTCACAACGGTCCTGTGAGGGAGGTACTGTTAGTTTCTGCATTTTACAGATGAGGCATCTAAGGCAGAGGTTAAGCTGTGTGCCAAAGATGGCAATGCTGGTTAAATGGTCTAGTGGGGATTTGCACCTAGGAAGGCTGCTTTGTGCTGTAAACCACCGGACCACACCTAAATATGCACACTGCCTCAAGAGGGAAAAGTAGTTGCTCAATTTATATGTTGCATGAGGTGTTCAAACTGCCTATGCTCATAAAATTCAGCTCTACTAAAATGGTTTAAGGCTTTGACTAGGTAAGGAGGAATTCAGATTACCAAATTAGCCTCTGAGGCTAATTTGCCAAATTCAACATCTTAACAATAGTTTACAATGTAAGCACAAATACCTATCATTGTATGTTGTTTCATAAAGATTCTCTAGAAATATTCGAAGATGGGTTCTAGTGATGGAGATTGTAAAAATCCTTAAGGTTTGTGAGGAACCGACAGAGTATATAAATTTAGGGTATTTTTGTTTGGTGGGTTTTTTGTTTGTTACGGTGATAGGAGGTGGGGCTTGAAAATAAGCACTGGTCAATGTACAGTATAAATGTTTAAAATGAGTTTTCTGCCATGATTTTTCTCTTCTGTTTCCAGATCATTTACTTCAACAAGAACTTCAGGTAAGTTTGACTTACTTCAACAGCAAACGGGGCCTATTTGTTCAGTGTTAAGTATTGTACCATGAATAAGACACAGATTTTACCCTCCAGAAGCTAAAACCTGGAGGAGCAAATTCATTTATTCATTCTGCAATATTTAATCAATGTCTAATTATATACCAGACATTATACAAGGTGCTCAGGCTGGAAAGGTAAACCAGAAAGACAAAATGGTATTTTAAAATAGACTGGAGTTATCAAAAATTAATAATTTCCTTCCATAGATTGATTTTTTCAGCTACAGTGTATCTTGAATTTTACAATTTTTTTTGGTAGAAGTGAATTGAAGCATTGGTGAATTAGAGTGACTATAACATGTAGAGACATTTTAGTTAGGAAATGTAGTTATCCGTTGCTGTATTACAAATCACCCCCAAATTTATTGGCTTAAAACAACAATAAATGTTTATTATGTCTCACATTTTCTGTGAGAAGAATTTGAAAAAAGCTAAGGTTATGATCTGAGATTTTCATAGCATGGTAGTCAAATGTCACCAAAACTGTGGTCATTTGAAGCTGGATGTGATTGGGGTTGGTGGATGATCTACGTGGAAGATGTATCACTCACATGGCAGGCATTGGTGCTGATGGTGAGCAGGTGACCTCATTCCTCTCCTTGGGAACCCTTTCCCAGAACTGCTTGAGTGTCCTCATACTATGGTGCCCACCCTCCCTTAGAACAAGACAGAGAGATCAAGAATAAGCCAGATAGAAGCTCTTTGTTTCCTGAACTACATTTTTATGACTAGTCCTAGAAGTTACACAGATTCACTTCCACCACTGTTTATTCTGTTTATTAGAATAAAGTCTTTAAGTCTGGACTACATTCAAATGGAGGGAAATTAGGCTCCACCTTTTCAAGTGTCTCAAAAACTTTGCAGATATATTTTTAATTTTCCATGGGAAAAATATATGCAAACGATTCAAATGACTGCTGACTGCCTGTTAGAAAAATTGAAAGCTAGAAGATATTAGGACAATATTTTTTAGATTTAGAAAGGAAAAATTTGGGCCACCTGGGTGACTCAGTTGGTTGAGCATCCAACTCTTGATTTCAGCTCAGGTCATGATCCCAGGGTCATGGGATCGAGCCCTGTCTTGGGCTTAATGCTGAGTGTGGAGCCTGCTTAAGATTCTCTCTCTCTCTCTCTCTCTCTCTCTCTCTCTCTCTCTTTCTTTCTTTCTTTCTCTCCCCCCCTCCCCTCCCCCTCCCTCTCTCCCTCCACCCCCCCCACCCCTCTCCCCTGCTCATGCTCTCTCTCTCTCTCTCTCTCAAAAGAAAAAGAAGGGGCACCTGGGTGACTCAGTTGATTAAGCATCCGACTTCGGCTCAGGTCATGATCTTGCAGTTTGTGAGTTCGAGCCCCACATTGGGCTCTGTGCTGTACAGCTCAGAACCTGGAGCCTGGTTCCAATTCTGTGTCTCCCTCTCTCTACCCCTCCCCTGTTCATGCTCTGTCTCTTAATAATAAATGTTAAAAAAAATTTTTTTTAAAGAAAAAAGGAAAGATTTAACAGATATTTTTATATCCAGCAAAAATATCCTTCAAAAGGGGGCGCCTGGGTGGCGCAGTCGGTTAAGCGTCTGACTTCAGCCAGGTCACGATCTCGCGGTCCGTGAGTTCGAGCCCCGCGTCAGGCTCTGGGCTGATGGCTCGGAGCCTGGAGCCTGTTTCCGATTCTGTGTCTCCCTCTCTCTCTCTGCCCCTCCCCCGTTCATGCTCTGTCTCTCTCTGTCCCAAAAATAAATAAAAAACGTTGAAAAAAAAATTAAAAAAAAAAATATCCTTCAAAGGCAAAATAAACATGTTTTGATGTAGCAGAAAACTAAGAAAATTTCTTACCAGTCTAACTGAAGGAAACACCCCAGGCTGAAGTAAAATGATAGGAGAGGAAAACTTAGACCTTTACAAAGGAATGAGAATCATAAGAAATTATAAATGTCTGTGTATATATATAAATGACTTTCATTCCTGTTTTTCAAAAAATATATGACTTTACACCCAACGTGGGGCTCAGACTTATGACCCCAAGATCAAGGGTCACATGTTCCATCAATTGAGCTAGCCAGCCAAATTATGAAAACAGCCCATGTCCATCAATTGCTGAATGGATAAAGAAGATGTGAGATAGATAGATTAGATATAGATATAGATATAGATATAGATATAGATATAGATATAGATATTATGGATATAGATATTATGGATATAGATATGGATATAGATCTCTCTATATGTGTATATGTATGTGTGTCTATATATGTATGTATATATGTATCTATATACATATATATACCTACACACACATATATATGTGTATATATATATATATATACACACACACACACACACACGCACACACACACACAATGGAATATTACTCAGCCATAAAAAAGAATGAAATCTTACCATTTGCAATGAAGTAGACAGAGCTAGAGAGAACTAAGTGAAATAAGTCAGTGAGAGAAAGACAAATACCATATGATTTCACTCGTATGTGGAATTTAAGAAACAAAACAATGGGCAAGGGGAAAACAAGAGGGAAGGGGGCAAACAAAGAAATAGGCTCTTAATTATAAAGAACAAACCGATGGTTACCTCTTGAGGATAAATGGAGCTATATATTTTATGTGAAGTGGTATGGTATTGATCCTATGTGCACTGTAAAACATTAAGAGCATATATTTTATAGTCTAGAGCAACCACCAAAAAATAGTGCCAAGAGTTACAGCTAAAATACTGATAGAATGGGTATCTGTGTAGAAAATTTAAAAAAATCAACAGAAAAACTTCTGGAACTAAGAAGCAGTTACATCAAGTTGGCAGGATACAAGTAGAATATACAAAAGTTAATCACTTTCCTATATACCAGCAGTGAACAAGTGGAATTTGAAATGTAAAGCACACATTACCACTTACATTAGCACCAAAAAAAAAAAAAAGAGAGAGAGAGAGAGAGAAATACTTAGGTATAAATCTAACAAAATATGTACAAGATCTATATCAGAAAAACTACAAAACTGAAAAAATGAAACTTAGCTAAATAAATGGAGAGATATTCCATGTTCCTGGACAGGAATACTCAATATTGACAAGATGCCAGTTCTTCGAACTTTATCTATAGATTCAATGCAATACCAAACAAAATCTCAGCAAATTATTTTGTGCATTCCAACAAACTGGTTCTAAATTTATACAGAATTTCAGAATACCCAGAATAGCCAACATAATATTAAAGGAGAAGAGCATAATTTGAAGACTTATACTACCTGACTATAAGACTTAATATAAAGCTACAGTAATCAAAAGAGTGTGGTATTGACAAAAGAATGGACATATAGATCAGTGGGACAGAACAGAGAGCCCATAAATACATCCACATAAATACAGGCAGCTCATTTTTGACAAAAGAGGAAAGACAACACAATGGAGAAAATGCAGTCTTTTCAATAAATAGTCCTGGAACAACTGGACATCCATATGCCAAAAAGAAGAAAAAAAAGAATCTAGACCTAGACTTACAACCTTCACAAAAATTAATTCAAAATGAATCATAGTCCTAAATGTAAAATGCAAACTATACTACTTTTAGAAGATAAAAGAAAATTTAGATGACTTTGGATATAGTGATGACTTTTTAGATATAATATCAAAGGCACAATCCATAAAAGAAATACTAACCTGAACTTCATTAAAATTAAAGAAACTTCTGCTTTGTGAAACACACTATCAAGAAAATGAGAAGACAAGCCACAGACTGGGAGAAAATATTTGCAAAATATGTATCTGATAAAAGTCTGTGATCCAAAATATGCAAATCACTCTTAAAATTCAACAATAAGAAAATAACCCAGTTAAAAAGTGGGTAAAAGACCTGGACACCTCATCAAAGATACACAGAAAACAAGCATATAAGAAGATGCTCATTGCATGTCATTATGGAATTGCAAATTAAAACAATTGAGATATCAATATCCACTGATTAGAATGGCCAAAATCAAAAACACTGACAACACCAAATGCTGGGAAGCATGTGGTACAATAGGCACCTTCATTCATTGATGCTGGGAATGCAAAATGGTAAAGCCACTTTGGAAAATAGTTTGGCAATTTCTTACAAAACTGAGTGTACTCTTACCAAATAATCCACCAATAATGCTCCTTAGTATTTGTATGAAGAAGTTAAAAATACATCCACACAAAAACCTGAACATAAATGTTTTTAGCAGCTTTCTTCATAATTGCCAATATTTGCAAACAGCCAAGATATCATATAGTAGGTAGATGGACAAATTGTGGTACACTCAGGTAATGGAATTCTAAAAAGAAATGAGCTATCATTTCTTTTTATTCAGCTAAAAAGAAATGAGCTATCAAGCCATGAAAAGACATAGAGGAACCTTAAATGCATATTGCTAATTGAAAGAACCCAATCTGAAAAGGGTGTATACTGTATAATTCCAATTCTATAACATTCTGGAAAAGGCAAAATTATGGAGACAGTAAACAGATCAGTGGTTGCAGGAGTTGGAGGGGGAGGGATGACTAGGCAGGGCATATTGACTTTTAGGGCAGTGAAACTATTCTGTATGATACTTCAATGGTGGATGCATGTCATTATACCTTTGTCAAAATTCATAGAATGTGTAACATCAAGAGTGAACCCTAATGTAAACTATGGGTTTTGGGTGATAATGATGTGTCAGTATAAGTTCATCAGTTGTAACAAATGTACCATTTTGGTGAAAGATGTTGATAGTGGGGAGTTTATGTAGCTGGAGAGAGACAGGAATACTGGACACTCTTTGTACTTTTGGCTTAATTTGTCTGTGAATCTAAAACTGCTCTAAAAATAAAGTCTGTTTTTTTAAGCCATTAGGTAAACTAAAATGGTTTTCTAAAAACATTAAATTAATCCAAAATGAGGTAGGAAATGGGGTACACAGAATCAAAACAGAAAGGGAACAAACATAAAACAAGTAAAATGATCTAAATTAGATCATATCAAAAATTACATTAAATATTAATGTACTAAATATTCCAACTAAAAGGTAGAGATGACAAAAGCAAGAAACAAATATATTCTTCCTAAAAGAGATGCAGTTTGTTTTTAATTACTTTTTTTACAGGGGAGATGCACTTTAGATACAAAGATACAACTTCTGTGTCTTGTAAAGATAGAGTAACATGAACTAGATTTATCCTCAATTCTGAACAACCAAGAAACACAAAATATATGATAGAACAGACTTTATGACACTGGATATCAGGCAAAGAAGGACAGTGGTCCCTGAAGGAAGTTTTTGTGAGCATCCTTCTGAGCCTTGCTTACTGATTCCTCTCATCTTTGAGTTTTTTATATTTAGAATGTTTTCATGTTTTCTCCTTGTACCTCTTCTCTTGTCTTTCTCTCCTCACTGCATAGTGACTTCATCTTGTTTTATGGCTTTTATTACTATCTATGTGGTATGCCAACATCTCAAACTTTTATCTTTAGGTCAGATATCTCTTCTAACTCTATCTTTACCCTTGGGTTTTCAGCTTAATATATCTCACTCTTAAATCTTGATTCCCCACATCCCTTATTTATATTATAATTTCAGTCCCCCATCCCCATAGAATGGAAATTCAATTCTGTCAGTTACTCAGAATACAAAATTTGGAATCACCCACAATTTGCTTCTCCCTCTTTCACCCTACATGCAATTTATCAACATGGCTGTACTTTATGAAAGATCCAAAATCAAAGAGTGTCTAACTGCTACCATTCTAGACTAATCTTCCCACTCCCTGTTATCTAGACTATTGGCATAGGGTCTTACCCTGCATAATTGCCCTTATTTTTCTTCCCTACATTGTTCACCTTGAAGAAGATCATGCCACCTCATTCAAAATCTTCAGTGTGTTCCCATCTTAGAATAAAGTCCAATGTTCTGCCATAGCCTACAAGGTTCTGCCTAATTCATCCCATATGGCATTTCTTCCATTTCTCTGATCTCATCTCCTTCTTCTCTTTCCTTCACTTACTCCACCCCAGCCACCTGGTCTCTATGCTGTTCTCATCTCAGTGCTTTTGAATTTGTTGTTCCTTTTGCCTAGAATTCTCTTTTCCCAGTTATGTGGATGGCTAATTCCCTTACTGTGTTCAGGTCTGTGCTCAAATATTGCCTCATCAGAGAGGCTTTCCCTGATCTAGTGTATATACATGCCTCCATTTTTGTCATTCTTTGTGTCTTTATCCTGCTTTTTCTCTCTTAACACACCAACTGTCATATATTTGTTTCCTATGCTGTTGTTTATTTTCTCCTAATAGAACATAATCTCCATGAGAACAAATATTTTCTTGTTAACTATATCCCCCATGCCTAAAATGGTACCTACAGTTAATAGGCACTACATAAAATTTTGTTACGTGAATGAAAAAGAGAGAAGGAAAGAGAAAGAAAACAGCAGAATAGTGGGAAAGGAGGAAGGGGAAACAGAGAAGGAGGAAGGCACTGACTAGGCTAGCACCTGAAGCAAACATGTGTAAGTTAATGAAATTTTCCACAGTGAGTCCAAAAGGGTAAGTCAGGCTTGCTTGAAAGAGTACAGTATCTTCTAATGAAAAGAAAAAGAACTGGCCTTGAAGCATATTTTATCAGTGTACTTGTATAAAGTGGATCACATGATTCATTGAGAGGTCATGACATCAACTCCAAATGCAACAAGCTGTCAGTCTCTGAACTCAGCAGTCTCAGCCAACTTTCGGAAATCATGTAATATCTGGAATTATGTGGTCTCTATGTCTCTTTTTCATTTTTGCTTCTTAAGGACAGTTTCTGGATCTTCATCACCTTTTCGTCCTCTCTAGAAACTAGCACAATGTTAGCATAAAAGATACACGTAAATATTGATTAAACTGATTGATACAGCAGGGGCAATTAACATTCATAGAGCATTTCTTAAGCATTAGATAGATGTGGACACAGATACAAGTACAGATGCAGATATATATGTGTATACACACACACACACACACACAAATATAGATGTAGTATACAGATGCCCTACAGATATGGCACAGATACAGGTCATTTAATCACAAAAATTCTGTGTTAGATTGTTTTGTTTGTTTTGTTTTGTTTTGTTTTCAGATGGAAACCTGAGGTTCAAAGAAAGTAAGAAACTTGCCGAAGGTCACATAGTAGGCAGGGAAACAGCTGAGGTAGGATTTGACTCCAGATCCAGGTGGCTCCAAGGGTTATGCTCTTTCCCTTATACCACATCAAGCCTTAAAACTCAGCTAGAGGAGGTTGAAAGTTAAATTTTGTTTATTCCTATTACCTAGACCAATCTTCCTTATCTCCCTTCCTAATTCATGCAGAACAGCAGCCAAACAAAAACCTGAAACTCCTTACACAAAAGCCCAATTGTCTCTCTGCATCTTCTTACATAAATTCATCATTTAATATCTACCTTTGTTGCAACTCATTTCTTATCTTTTTTTCCTGCCTGTTCACCTTTCCCTAGGAAACCTAGTCCCCAGTTCTTTTATGTGTTCTTTTTTTTTAAATTTTTTTTTAACGTTTATTTATTTTTGAGACAGAGAGAGATAGAGCATGAACGGGGGAAGGTCAGAGAGAGGGAGACACAGAATCCGAAACAGGCTCCAGGCTCTGAGCTGTCAGCACAGAGCCTGACGTGGGGCTCAAACTCACGGACCGCGAGATCATGACCTGAGCCAAAGTCAGCCGTTCAACCGACTGAGCCACCCAGGCACCCCTTTTATGTGTTCTTTAGCTGTGCCTTAGGAACCTCAGATCTAATTCCACTTCTTTGCCTCGTCTTCAACCATCCCTTGACAATTATTCTTTTGAGCAATGGGCCCTATGTTTTCCAACTGCAAACAGAATGCCTCTGAGTGCTCTGTGCAAAAAGAAAAAAAAAATATTTCTCTAGGCATCAGAGAGAGGAAATTTTCCTTATAAGGCTTAAAACAAATACTTGTAATTTTTTCAGTGAACAGTTTAGTGGCTTGAGCCATTTGAAAGTGTTTGGGGAACACAGTCATATTGTCTTGCGGCTGGCAAAAATTCCTTATTGGTTATGGAATGTCCAAAATGTAGTCATTGTCTTTCTAGGACAGTTTTCCAGAACTCTGAAGTCAAAATGCTGGTTTCAAATCCCAGTTTCACATGTTGCTAGCCACGTGACTTTGTATAAGCTGTCAGGGTTGATTTGTTCACAAGTAAAATGAGAATAATCTTTTCTTTCTCACTTGGTTGCTGAGTAGATTAAAGTACCCAAGAGTGCACTGAACCAAATAGGACCTTTATAAATGTGGTTCTTCCATCTGACATAAGGGATGTGAGTGGGGTTCTTGCCATAGGCACATGTTTCTGAACATTGCATCAATGAACATCACAGTACTATGTGATCTAAAAGATCCAGGAGAATTGGTGTTAGGATTACGAGGGAAACTGAATGAGGTCTGACCTACAACAGTGAAATCGAGTTGGACAATGCCCATTCCAGTGGGTTGGATGACCATTTTAAATTGTCAGTGATCATATAGGACACATTTAATCATGCCCATCGCATCTTGTAACTGTATGGTAAGTTGTGTTACTGTTCAAGATATTCTCTGTGTCTTATGGCAGGAAGATTATATTTCTCCACTCCACTGACCTCAAGCTTGGTCACAGGATTTGCTTAACTCAGTAAACTGTGAGCAGAAGGGACATATGCAGCTTCCCAGTGACATCTTTGGTGCCATCACACAATCCGCCTTTTCTTTTCCTTCAGTGTCTTAAGGCAGGCAGCCCCTTCATCCTGGGTCCTGAAATGAAGATAGCATCAAGCAGAGTGGAAGCTCGCCTGTCATGAATATATAGCTTGATTGAGAAATAAACATATGTAGTAATTCAAGGAGGTTAGGATGTTTGCTTTCTTGAAAGCCCTGGTATCAGTTTCTCTTTTTGATTTATTTCCTTTTCTGAAAGTAGTATGCAAAAGACATCCAGAAGACTGAGTTTTATCTAATAAATAGAAGTTTTACTGAATAGTTTCTGTAGAGATGCACAGAAGCTTATTTGCCTCAAACAAGAAAAATCTAGTTCTTGTAAGGTACAAAGCATTTCTAGTATCTGTCCAAATACATTTGCTCTTTTATTAGATGAATTTAAATGACTTATGAAAGTCATGTATGAAATATAGATAACAGTAACTTTTTTATTGACAGAGAATATATTAAAGCTCATATTCAGGATACTGTATAATTTTAGACTGTCAGTTTATAGTCTGAAAAGAATATCACAACTTCATTTCTATAGCAAGTATAAAAAGAGATATGTTTCTTTTAATATAGCATTGGCTGTTTATCTTCTCTTCATGCTCTGTATCTTGAAGACATTTCAATTACAGCCTTTTTCTAAGATTCAACTAAACATGACACCAGAAAATCATAGAAACTAGAAAACTTATGGCACTTTTCTGTAGGGCCTTTTGTGTACTGTGACATTCAAGAGTTTTGAGACATAGAATAAATGTCAAATTTGTCCAAACAGCTTTAATAAATATATTTTAGAATAAGATATACAAGTTAACTATTTTCTTTGGCAATTTCAATTCTAAGAATAGTTATTAGTACTCAAGAAGCAATATCTGCTGGAAAACATTGCTACCTCATTTTAAGATTTAATTTTCTTTTCAGTAAAATCAAAATATTATGGAATCATCATAAACGTTTGTTGAACTGTACTTAGTGCAATGCACCATTCAAAGAATACCCAAGCAAGGAAGTATGTTAACAAATGTATTCCTTTTGTAACTGATGACACAACTTGATTGAAATGGTGATAACTGACAGAAATGGTTTTAGTATTGGAGGTAGGCAGCCTTTAAAATGGTCTCTTGGAATGGGATGTTATTTCTAAGATTAGATTTACAAAAAGAGTGAATTTTATCTCCTTTCTTGCTTGTTCTGAAGAAAGCCAGCTGTTGTACAGTGAGCTGATCTATGGAGAGGCCCACGTAGCAAGGAATAGAGGGAGGCCCCTGGTCAGGAGCCACTGAGAAACTGAAGTCTTCAATCCAGTAGCCATGAGGGACTGAATCTTGGCACAACCATGTGCATGAGCTTGAACGACAATCCTCCCCCAGTCAAGCCTCCAAATGACACTGTAGCTCCACCCAACACCTTGATTGCATCCTTACAAGAGAATACGAAATCCCTGAACACAGAAATTTCAAGATAATAAATATTTATTATTTTAAGCTTGTAAAGTTTAACTTCTTTAATTAAAAACAAACTTTATTGAGATGTGACTGACATGCAAAAAATTGAACATATTTAATGTGCACAACTTGATGAGTTTGGACTTAAGTATACGCTCATGAGACCATCACCACAATCTATGCCATAAACATATCCATCACCTCCAAAAATTTACTCCTTTCCTCTTTTATTATTTGTGATAATAATGATCTACTCTCATCAAAATTTTAAGTGTTTGGATTAAGTATAGGATTAACTTTGGATTAAGTAAGTATAAGATTGTTAACTATAGGCTGTATGCTGTACAGTGGATCTTGAGGATTTATTCATCTTATATAAAGGAAACTGTGTATGCCATATACCCCATTGCCCACTCCTCTAGCCCCTGAACACCACCATTCTGCTCTCTGTTTTTGAGTTTGACTATTTTAGGTTCCTCATATAAGTGGTATTATGTAGAATATGTCCTTCTATCTCCAGTTTATTTCACTTAGCATGATGTCTTCCAGGTTCATCTGTGGTAGTTTCATCTGTGTTGTCACAAATGGCAGGATTTTCTTCTCATGGCTAAATAATATTCCTGTGTGTGTGTGTGTGTGTGTGTGTGTGTGTGTACACTACATTTTTTTTTTATCCATCTATCTATTAATGGGTGTAAAGGTTGCTACCATGTCTTGGCTATTGTGAATAATTGCTGCAGTAAACATGGGAATGCAGATATCACTTTCAGAGCCTGATTTAACTTCCTTTGTGTACATACCCAGAAGCGGGATTGCCAGATCATAATGTAGTTCTATTTTTAATTTTTTGAGGAACCTCCATTACTGTTTTTCCATAATGGCTATAACAATTTACATACCCACCAACAGTGTACAAGGGTTCCCTTTTTGCCACACTCCTGCCAACACTTGTTATCTTTGTTTTTGTTTTGATAATAGCCATCTTAACATGTGTGAAGTTTTATCTCATTGTGGTTTTGGTTTGTATTTCCCTGAGGATTAGTGATGTTGAGCACCTTTTCATATTCTTGTTGGTCATTTGAATGTCTTCTTTGAAGAAATGTCTATTCACTTCCTTTGTTTATTTTTTAATTAGGCTATTATGGCTTTTGCTGTTGAGTTGTATGAGTTCCTTATATTTTTTCAATATTAATCCTCTGTCAGATGTATAGTTTGCAAATATTTTCTTTGATTCCATAGGCTGTCTTTACATAGTTTTGATTGTTTTCTTTGCTGTGCAGAAGCTTTTCAGTTTGATGTAATCCCTTTGTCTATTTTTGGTTTTCTTGCCAATGTTTCCGGTGTAATATCCAAGAAATCATTGCCAAGACCAATGTCAAGAAGCTTTGCCCCTATGTTTTCTTCTATGAGTTTTGTGGTTTCAGGTCTAACACTTAAGTCTTTAATCTATTTTGAATTAACTCTTGTGTATGGTGTAAAATAAGGGTCCAATTTTATTCTTTCACATGTAGATACCCAGTTTTCCCAACACCATTTATTGAAGAAACTATCCTTTCTCCATTATGCATTCTTGGCACCCTTGTTGAAGACAAGTTGTTAATTATCTACATGTTTATTTATAAGCTCTCTATCTGCTCCATCAATCTATATGTCTGTTTTTATATCAGTACCATGCTGTTTTGATTATGTAGCTTTATAATATGTTTTGATATCAGGAAGTATGCCTCCAGCTTTGTTGTTCTTGCTCAAAATTGCTTTCGCTATTTTGGGTCTGTTGTGATTTAACATGAATGTTAGGATTTTTTTTTTTCTTTTTCTCTAAAAAATGCTGTTGAGATTTTTTTTAATTCTAGTTAGTTAACATACATATAATATTCGTTTCAAGTGTACAATATAGTGACTTCAGCACTTCCATAAAACACCTTGTGCTCTTCACACGGCAAGTGCTCTCCTTAATCCCCATCACCTATCTTAGCCATCCCCCACCCAGCTTCCTTCTGGTAATCATCAGTTTGTTCTCTATAGTTGAGAGTCTGTTTTTTGGTTTGCCTCCCTCTCTTTTTCCCCCGCTTTGTTTTGTTTCTTAAACTCCACATATGAGTGAAATAATATGGAATTTGTTTTTCTCTGACTTATTTCGCTTAGCATAATACTTTCTAGCTCTATCCATGTTGTTGCAAATGGCAAGATTTCATTCTTTTTTATGACTGAATAATATTCCATTATATACACATACATACCACATCTTCTTTATCCATGCATCAGTTGATGGACATTTGGGCTCTGTCCACAATTTGGCTATGGTAGATAATACTGCTATAAACATCAGGATGCATGTATCCCTTTGAATTAGCATTTTTGTATTCTTTTGGTGAATACCTAAGAGTGCAATTGCCAGATGGTAAATTAGCTCTATTTTTAACTTTTTGAGGAAACTCTGTACTGTTTTCCCAGAGCGGCTGTACCAGTTTGCATTCCACCAACAGTACAAGAGGATTCCCTTTCTCCACATCCTCACCAGCACTTATTGTTTCTTGTATTGTTGATTTTATACATTCTGACAGGTGTGAAGTGATATCTCATTGTAGTTTTGATTTGTATTTGCCTGATGATGAGTGATGTTGATCATCTTTTCATGTGTCTGTTAGCCATCTCTATGTCTTCTTTAGAAAAATGTCTATTCATGCCCACTTTTAATTGCATTATTTGTTTTTTGAGTGTTGAGTTTTATAAGTTCTTTATGTATTTTGGATACTAACTTTATTGGATATGTCATCTGCAAATATCTTCTCTCCTTCCATAGACTGCCTTTTAGTTTTATTTATTGTCTCTTTTGCTGTGCAGAAGCTTTTTACCTTAATGAGGTCCCAATAGTTTATTTTTGCTTTTGTTTCCCTTGCCTCCAGAGAGGCACCTAGAAAGAAGCTGCTACAACCAATGTCAAAGAGTTTACTGCCTGTGTTCTCCTCTAAGATTTTTATGGTTTGAATTGAAGTCTCACACTTAGGTCTCTCAACTATTTTGAATTTATTTTTGTGTGTGGTATAAGAAAGTGGTCCAATTTCATTCTTTTGCATGTTGCTTGCTTTCTAGTTTTCCCATAACTGTTTGTTGAAGAGGCTATTTTTTTCCCATTAGAGACTCTTGCTTGCTTTGTTGAAGATTAATTGACCATATACTTGTGGGTGCCATTGGGATTTTGATAAAGATTGCATTGAGTCTATACATCATTTTAGGTTATATGGACTTTTTTAACATACTGATTCTTCCAGTCCATAAATAAAGAATGTCTTCCCATTTATGTCTGTGTTCTTTAATATTTTCATCAGTGTTTTAGACTTTTCAGTATACAGATATTTTACCTCCTTCATTTAGTTTATTGCTAAGTATTTTTTATGCTATTGTAAATGGGAGTGTCTTCCAAATTTCTTTTTCAGATAGATCATTGTTACTGTATAGAAATGCACCCATTGGATATTCAATAATATGTTAATTTATATGTGTTTCTGAGTTTTTCCATTTTCATATTGTTTTTTTAATTCTAGTTTCAATCCATTTTGGTCATAAAAGATGCTTGGAATTATTTCAGTATTCTTAAATTTGTTAAGTCTTGTCTTATAATCTAGCATGTGATCTATTCTAAAGAATGTTCCATGTGAGCTTAAGAAGAATATATATTTAGAATGTTTCCTCTATATCAGTGAGGTCCATTTGGTTTGTTTTGTTCAGTTCTATTGCTATTGTTATATTCCTGTCTATTTCTCCCTTCAGATATGTCAGCATTTGCTTTAAGTATTTAGGTGCTCTAATGTTAGATTTATACATATCTATAAGTGTTACATGTTCCTTTTGAACTGACTCTATTATCATTGACTGATGACCTCTTTGTCTTTTGTGACAGGTTTTGACTTAAAGTCTATTTTATCTGATATAAGTATAACCATTCCTGCTCTATTTTGGTTATCCTTTGTATGGAATATCTTTTTCCATCCCTATACTTTCAGCATGTGTTCTTAAACCTGGAGTGAGTCTTGTAGACTTCATATAATTGAATCTTATTTTTTCATCCCTTCAGCCATTATTTGTCTTTTGATTGGTGACATAGAAAGTAATTATTGATTGGTAAGAACTTACTATTGTGATTTTATCCATTGTTTTTTGTCTGTTTTATAGTTCTTTTGTTCTCTTTCCCTCTTGCTGTCTTCTTTTATGATGTGATTATTTTTATTGTGCTATACTTTGATTTTTTTTTCTCATCTTTTTTACGTCTATATAGGTTTTTTTATTTGTGGTCATCATAAGGCTTGCAAAAAACTTTTGGTTGTTATAACATATCTTAAGCTGATAACAACTTCAGTTGTGTACAAAAAGTCCTACATTTTATTCCCAACCCATGTATGTTATTGATGTCATAATTTACTTTTTGTATTGTGTATCTATTAACAAATTGTTTGTGCTTATAGTTGTTAATATTTTGGTATTTTAACTCTTACATTAATGTTAAAAGTGATTTACACACCACTATTACATTATTCTCTGTTTGCCTATATATTTACCAGTACAATTTATAATTTCATAAGGTGTCATGTTGTTGTTTAACAACCTTGTTTCAACTTGAAGAACTCATTTTATTTCCTCTTCTAAGGCAAGTCTTGTGGTGATGAACCTGTTCAGTTTTTGTTTGCCTAGGAAAGTTTTTACCACTCCTTTAGTTTTAAAAGAGAGTTTTGTTGGATATAACAATTCATTTCTTTCAGCATTTTGAATGTATCATTCCATTTTTTCCTGGCCTGCAAGGTTTCTGCTGAGAAATTTACTTATAGTCTTATGGGGATTCCTTTGTATCTGACTAGTAATTTTCCCCTGGCTGCTTTCAAAATTCTCTTTGTCTTCAACTTCTGACAGTTTTGCTATAATGTTTCTCATTATAGACCTCTTTAGGTTCAACCTATTTGGAACCTTTGTGCTTCATCAATACAAATGACTATTTCCCTCCTCAGATTTTGTGATTTTCAGCCATTACTGTTTAAAATAAGCTTTCTGTCCCTTTCTCTTCACCTCTGGGAATCCCATGATAGGTATCTTTGGTTTTTTTTTGATGTTGTCCTATAAGTTGTATAGGCTTTCTTTACTCTTTTTTATTCTTTTTTCCTTTGTGCTTCTGACTGGATAATTTCAAATAACTTGTTTTGAGTTTGCTGTTTCTTATGATTGATCCAGTTTGCCATTGAAGATATTTATTGCATTTTTTCCATTCAATCTTTGTATTGTTCGGCTCCAGAATTTTGTTTTTTATGCTGTCTGTATCTTTGCTGAACTTCTCATTTTGTTCATGTATTAATTTCCTGTTTTTATTTATCTGTTTTTTCTTGTAGCTTACTGCGCTCCTTTAAGAATTTATTTTGAGAGTCACTTGGGTGTCTCAGTTGATTAAGCATCTGACTCTTAATTTCATTCAAAAGAAATCAATTTTTTAAGTTTATTTATTTTGAGAGAGAGAGCGCACACACGAGTGTAAGTGGAGAGGGTCAGGGAGAGAGGGAGAGAGAGTATCCAAGCAGACTCAGTGCTGTCAGGATAGAGCCAGACATAGGGCTTGATTTCATGACCATGAGATCATGACTTGAGCCAAAGTCCAGTTGGATGCTTAACCAACTAAGCCACACAGGTGCCCTGAGAAATTAATTTTTGAAGTCTTCTCCTGCCTTTATATTTCTTCTTTCCCAGCCAGAACCCCATGGTAAATTTGTTTCTCTAACTCATATCAGCACCATCTAGCGTTCTATACTCTGGGTCTTCTGCCAGCCCGACCCTGTCAGTCCTAACCCTAATTTAATCTATTTGTCCATTGTCTTCACTCCTGTTCCTAAGCAGTCGAGTACTGCCATGTGCCCATGTTCATCATAAATACATGATTCCCAGCCTCAGCTGTCTTTTCCATATTGTTCAATAATCCTTTAATTCACTCCATTTTGGCCATCTCAAATCCCTCACAAAAACTATTCTAGACTCTGAACACCACTCACCTTCTCTTTCTGCCTCCATTCCAATCATCCTACATATAAACTTTTTTTTAATTTTTTTTAACATTTATTTATTTTTTGGGGAAAGAGAGCACAAGTGGGGGAGGGACAGAGAGAGAGGGAGACACAGAATCTGAAGCAGGCTCAAATCAAAAAGATTTGATTGCTAGAGTTCCAATAGACATTTCGGGACCATGATATTCCTTTGAGGGTAGGAACCACACTCAGTATCAGAACACCGAAGGCATCCTATTCCCAAAAACATTGTGGAGTCGTAACATCTGCCCAGGACTGTTCAATTTTAACAACAGATATATGCTACATTACTTGTATTATAAAAATAATAGGGATGAAGAAAAAGAAAGAGAAGCCAATCACAATCCATTCTATAAGTCCCTGGGATTTCTTTACACAGAGTTCTACCTCAGTAATATCGGAGGTAGCTTGTAAAGAATGCTTATGCAGTAGTCTGAATGCATCAGTGTACTGCATTAAAATAGAGTCTAAAAGTTCAGATTCATTGTTTTGACATTTCATTGTCATTTCTCCTTAGGGCTTAAATGTTATATAGAGACATAAAATATAAAATATTAAGCTATTCATTATCCTGTATTTTTCCTTGCTTCTAGAATTGGTCCCAAATTTACATCTTTTAAATAGTTATGTTCCAGAAACTTGGCAGCTATATGCTGCAAGGCTGCCTTTCCATTGAATCACTTCTCTTTGGCATAGACACCAATATAAACAATAGGAGAGGTTTACCTGACTTGGAAAACTCAGCCAAAGTACTGTGAGGTTGGTAGGAAATGTATGTAAATGAATCCTTTGTGGACTATTGGTAAATGCAGGAAGCCAGTAGAAATCTTCAGTCATATCAGTGCCAAGCATACAATAGATCCATTGTTTAATCCAAACACAGACACCCACAATATTTATATGAATTTTTTTAAGAATACCAAGTATACTCTGTATGTCCATCTGTACAAGAATATTTTCATAATGCTCCTTTACCATTAATCAAAAGGAGTTGGGGAACCCCAACACCTGAGATTCTCTTCTTAAACCTCTGAATAGAGAGGGAAACATAACTTCTTCCTTTTTTATTATATTCTTTTTAGAATCTATCCTGATTGATAAATAATATCAAATATACAGACCCTAAACATAAGATTATAACCAAAAAAAGTATTCCTTTTCATCAATATGCTACTAAACATTAAATTAAAATTAAATATCATTAATATTAAGTGTTTAAGAAAACATTACATTTCTTTTTTTTTTCAATATATGAAGTTTATTGTCAAATTGGTTTCCATACAACACCCAATGCTCATCCCAAAAGGTGCCCTCCTCAATACCCATCACCCACCCTCCCCTCCCTCCCACCCCCCATCAACCCTCAGTTTGTTCTCAGTTTTTAACAGTCTCTTATGCTTTGGCTCTCTCTCACTCTAACCTCTTTTTTTTTTTTTTCCTTCCCCTCCCCCATGGGTTTCTGTTAAGTTTCTCAGGATCCACATAAGAGTGAAACCATATGGTATCTGTCTTTCTCTGTATGGCTTATTTCACTTAGCATCACACTCTCCAGTTCCATCCATGTTGCTACAAAAGGCCATATGTCATTCTTTCTCATTGCCATGTAGTATTCCATTGTGTATATAAACCACAATTTCTTTATCCATTCACCAGTTGATGGACATTTAGGCTCTTTCCATAATTTGGCTATTGTTGAGAGTGCTGCTATAAACATTGGGGTACAAGTGCCCCTATGCATCAGTACTCCTGTATCCCTTGGATAAATTCCTAGCAGTGCTATTGCTGGGTCATAGGGTAGGTCTATTTTTAATTTTCTGAGGAACCTCCACACTGCTTTCCAGAGCGGCTGCACCAATTTGCATTCCCACCAACAGTGCAAGAGGGTTCCCGTTTGTCCACATCCTCTCCAGCATCTATAGTCTCCCGATTTGTTCATTTTGGCCACTCTGACTGGCGTGAGGTGATATCTGAGTGTGGTTTTGATTTGTATTTCCCTGATAAGGAGCGACGTTGAACATCTTTTCATGTGCCTGTTGGCCATCCGGATGTCTTCTTTAGAGAAGTGTCTATTCATGTTTTCTGCCCTTTTCTTCACTGGGTTTTTTGTTTTTCGGGTGTGGAGTTTGGTGAGCTCTTGATAGATTTTGGATACTAGCCCTTTGTCCGATATGTCATTTGCAAATATCTTTTCCCATTCCATTGGTTGCCTTTTAGTTTTGTTGTTTGTTTCCTTTGCTGTGCAGAAGCTTTTTATCTTCATAAGGTCCCAGTAATTCATTTTTGCTTTTAATTCCCTTGCCTTTGGGATGTGTTGAGTAAGAGATTGCTACGGCTGAGGTCAGAGAGGTCTTTTCCTGCTTTCTCCTCTAGGGTTTTGATGGTTTCCTGTTTCACATTCAGGTCCTTTATCCATTTTGAATTTATTTTTGTGAATGGTGTGAGAAAGTGGTCTAGTTTCAATCTTCTGCATGTTGCTGTCCAGTTCTCCCAGCACCATTTGTTAAAGAGACTGTCTTTTTTCCATTGGATGTTCTTTCCTGCTTTGTCAAAGATTAGTTGCCCATACGTTTGTGGGTCTAGTTCTGGGGTTTCTATTCTATTCCATTGGTCTATGTGTCTGTTTTTGTGCCAATACCATGCTGTCTTGATGATGACAGCTTTGTAGTAGAGGCTAAAGTCTGGGATTGTGATGCCTCCTGCTTTGGTCTTCTTCAAAATAACTTTGGCTATTCGGGGCCTTTTGTGGTTCCATATGAATTTTAGGATTGCTTGTTCTAGTTTCGAGAAGAATGCTGATGCAATTTTGATTGGGATTGCATTGAATGTGTAGATAGCTTTGGGTAGTATTGACATTTTGACAATATTTATTCTTCCAATCCATGAGCAAGGAATGTCTTTCCATTTCTTTATATCTTCTTCAATTACCGTCATAAGCTTTCTATAGTTTTCAGCATACAGATCTTTGACATCTTTGGTTAGATTTATTCCTAGGTATTTTATGCTTCTTGGTGCAATTGTGAATGGGATAAGTTTCTTTATTTGTCTTTCTGTTGCTTCATTGTTAGTGTATAAGAATGCAACTGATTTCTGTACATTGATTTTGTATCCTGCAACTTTGCTGAATTCATGTATCAGTTCTAGCAGACTTTTGGTGGAGTCTATTGGATTTTCCATGTATAATATCATGTCATCTGCAAAAAGCGAAAGCTTGACTTCATCTTTGCCAATTTTGATGCCTTTGATTTCCTTTTGTTGTCTGATTGCTGATGCTAGAACTTCCAGCACTATGTTAAACAACAGCGGTGAGAGTGGGCATCCCTGTCATGTTCCTGATCTCAGGGAAAAAGCTCTCAGTTTTTCCCCATTGAGGATGATGTTAGCTGTGGACTTTTCATAAATGGCTTTTATGATCTTTAAGTATGTTCCTTCTATCCCGACTTTCTCAAGGGTTTTTATTAAGGAAGGGTGCTGGATTTTGTCAAAGGCCTTTTCTGCATCGATTGACAGGATCATATGGTTCTTCTCTTTTTTTTTTTATTAATGTGATGTATCACGTTGATTGATTTGCGAATGTTGAACCAGCCCTGCATCCCAGGAATGAATCCCACTTGATCATGGTGAATAATTCTTTTTATATGCTGTTGAATTCGATTTGCTAGTATCTTATTGAGAATTTTTGCAACCATATTCATCAGGGATATTGGCCCGTAGTTCTCTTTTTTTACTGGGTCTCTGTCTGGTTTAGGAATCAAAGTAATACTGGCTTCATAGAATGAGTCTGGAAGTTTTCCTTCCCTTTCTATTTCTTGGAATAGCTTGAGAAGGATAGGTATTATCTCTGCTTTAAACGTCTGGTAGAACTCCCCTGGGAAGCCATCTGGTCCTGGACTCTTATTTGTTGGGAGATTTTTGATAACCGATTCAATTTCTTTGCTGCTTATGGGTCTGTTCAAGCTTTCTATTTCCTCCTGATTGAGTTTTGGAAGAGTGTGGGTGTTTAGGAATTTGTCCATTTCTTCCAGGTTGTCCAATTTGTTGGCATATAAGTTTTCATAGTATTCCCTGATAATTGTTTGTATCTCTGAGGGATTGGTTGTAATAATTCCCTTTTCATTCATGATTTTATCTATTTGGGTCATCTCCCTTTTCTTTTTGAGAAGCCTGGCTAGAGGTTTGTCAATTTTGTTTATTTTTTCAAGAAACCAACTCTTGGTTTCGTTGATCTGCTCTACCGTTTTTTTAGATTCTATATTGTTTATTTCTGCTCTGATCTTTATGATTTCTCTTCTTCTGCTGGGTTTAGGCTGCCTTTGCTGTTCTGCTTCTATTTCCTTTAGGTGTGCTGTTAGTGATGTCTGTATGTTTTATGCTTGTAGTGATGTCTCTGGTACTTTGTCTCACAGGATCCCCCTTAGGATCTCTTGTAGGGCTGGTTTCGTGGTGACAAATTCCTTCAGTTTTTGTTTGTTTGGGAAGACCTTTATCTCTCCTTCTATTCTAAATGACAGACTTGCTGGATAAAGGATTCTCGGCTGCATATTTTTTCTGTTTAGCACACTGAAGATCTCGTGCCAGTCCTTTCTTGCCTGCCAAGTTTCAAAAGAGAGATCGGTCACGAGTCTTATAGGTCTCCCTTTATACATGAGGGCACGTTTATCCCTTGCCGCTTTCAGAATTTTCTCTTTATCCTTGTATTTTGCCAGTTTCACTATGATATGTCGTGCAGAAGATCGATTCAAGTTACATCTGAAGGGAGTTCTCTGTGCCTCTTGGGTTTCAATGCCTTTTTCCTTCCCCAGTTCAGGGAAGTTCTCAGCTATTATTTCTTCAAGTACACCTTCAGTACCTTTCCCTCTCTCTTCCTCCTCTGGGATACCAATTATGCGTATATTATTTCTTTTTAGTGTATCACTTAGTTCTCTAATTTTCCCTCATACTCCTGGATTTTTTTGATCTCTCTTTTTCTCAGCTTCCTCTTTTTCCATAACTTTATCTTCTAGTTCACCTATTCTCTCCTCTGCCTCTTCAATCCGAGCCGTTGTCGTTTCCATTTTGTTTTGCATTTCGTTTAAAGCGTTTTTCAGCTCCTCATGACTGTTCCTTAGTCCCTTGATCTCTGTAGCAAGAGATTCTCTGCTGTCTTCTATACTGTTTTCAAGCCCAGCGATTAATTTTATGACTCTTATTCTAAATTCACTTTCTGTTATATTATTTAAATCCTTTTTGATCAGTTCATTAGCTGTTGTTCTTTCCTGGAGATTCTTCTGAGGGGAATTCTTCCGTTTGGTCATTTTGGATAGTCCCTGGAGTGGTGGGGACCTGCAGGGCACTTCCCCCGTGCTGTGGTGTATAACTGGAGTTGGTGGGCGGGGCCGCAGTCCGACCTGATGTCTGCCCCCAGCCCACCGCTGGGGCCACAGTCAGACTGGTGTGTGCCTTCTCTTCCCCTCTCCTAGGGGCGGGATTCACTGTGGGGTGGCGTGGCCCATCTGGGCTACTTGCACACTGCCAGGCTTGTGGTGCTGGGGATCTGGCATATTAGCTGGGGTGGGTAGGCAAGTTGCATGGGGCAGGAGGGGCAGGCTTAGCTCGCTTCTCCTTAGTTAATCCACTTCAGGGGGGGCCCTGTGGCAGCGGGAGGGAGTCAGATCCGCTGCCGGAGGTTTGGCTCTGCAGAAGCACAGAGTGGGTGTTTGCTCGGAGGAGCGAGCAAGTTCCCTGGCAGGAACTGGTTCCCTTTGGGATTTTGGCTGGGGGATGGGCGAGGGAGATGGCGCTGGCAAGCGCCTTTGTTCCCCACCAAACTGAGCTCCGTCATCCGGGGGCTCAGCAGCTCTCCCTCCCTTTGTCCTCCAGCCTTCCCACTTTCTGAGCAGAGCTGTTAACTTATTACCTCCCAGACGCTAAGTCGCGCTTGCTGTCGGAACACAGTCCGTCAGGCCCCTCCGCTTTTGCCAGCCAGACTCGGGAGCTCTGCCTGGCCGGCGAGCCGCCCCTCCGCCCCGGCTCCCTCCGCCCCGGCTCCCTCCCGCCAGTCCTTGGAGCGCGCACCGCCTCTCCGCCCTTCCTACCCTCTTCTGTGGGCCTCTCGTCTGCCCTTGGCTCTGGAGACTCCGTTCTGCTAATCCTCTGGTGGTTTTCTGG
Organism: Panthera tigris; assembly: GCF_018350195.1. NCBI lineage: Eukaryota > Metazoa > Chordata > Mammalia > Carnivora > Felidae > Panthera > Panthera tigris. Next base: position 60,534,332 of record NC_056676.1, on the reverse strand, counting down.
GTTATTTAGGCAGGTGTAGGTGGAATCTAAGTGATCAGCAGGACGCGCGGTGAGCCCAGCGTCCTCCTATGCCCCCATCTTCCAACCTGTCTCGAAAACATTACATTTCTAGTAGGAAAAACAAGGTAACATTTAACTACAACTTAACCTAGCAATACTCATAGATCAATAAAACCAAGTGGAGTTTACCGGGAACAGATAAGATTTCTCCATTTCTCCATTGGGCAGAAAAATGCCATTGTTTTCTACCAAGAGACCATTTCCATCTGACCTGTGTCAAGTTAATCAGAAAGAGAATCAGAATTTCTAAAAGAATTCTATTAGTCACTCTTTTCCCTCTTATTGGGTAGAGAAATGAAGGGCATTGCTCCTTACACCTCATTTACACATCGGTATTACTTTTTATGGAATCTCTCTATTAAAGGAACAGTTAATAGAGTCATCACCATCATAACCATACTGACAACTTCTGGCAGACACAGAATAGAAAAACACTTAATAAATGATGATGCATATAACAGAAAAAAAAAAGAGCCTGGCATTTTAGATGGGCATAAGATAAGAAGAAACAATTTGTACTTCAACTTACAGTTTGTTGTTTTGAAAAAAACACCAAGGCTATCAAGTAGAGGCTTGGTTTCTATGCAGTATTGAAATAGCCTAGCATCTGAACTCATGTGCACCAATTCACACTGATTTTAATGTTTTTGGAGGTAAAGGGCAGAGCATCAACATTCATTCAACATTCAAGTATTTTGGAGCACTTATTATTTGCCAGGCACAGTGCTCTAGATGCTAGTGTGGACATTTTTCGTGTCACTGTTGGTTTTGTTTTTGTTTTTGTTTTGTTTTGTTTTTACATTAATTAGGTTGTCCTTACTAACCTTTTATTTCCTTCCATCCCTTCAAATCCACACAGTAAAAATTTCTCAGTCTTGAAAAATAGTAATGCTCAAAATTAACTTACATACCTGAAACTACTCCACTAATAAGACAAAAACAACAGCATCTCTCTTGCTTTAAATTCATCTAATGATTAGACTCTAAAGTTTTCAAAGAGACCTGGCATCTTGGTTTACTTTTAATTTATTTGGCTACATGTACACTCACATTGCTTAGGACAGGTAAGTGCTACATGTGAACTAAGAGAATGAAAAGTGAGTACCTGGAGTGGATTCTAGTTGTTTGCTATTTTGGGTTAAAGTCAGACTATGTAGATACCCACTTTTTTAAAATTTATTTTTTAAATAACAGAAAAATTATTAAAGAAAAAATGTAATATCAAAATTAGAAAAAGAGAGAAAAGTGACTTCTGAGACATGATTCTTTGAATGAGGAAGAAAGGAATTAGTAACTAAAAAATATGCTGATAGAAATACCATGTCTAGAATTACAGAATCTGTGATTTAGTCACCCATAGCTCTGTGACCCACTCTCTATAAAACAGTGAAGTGAAGGAAGTAGGGAACTAGAAATCTACAGACGTGGACTCTTTATTCACTTGAATTTTGACTTCTCTTTATCCTGTGTGTTCCTTTTCTACAAACTACATTTGCTCCTCCTGGAACACTTCTCAGACATTTTCTTTCCTCCACGCCTTCGCACATGTGCTGTTCCTGTGTGTGGAATGCCCTTCTCACCTTACCCAGCTATTATGATGAGTCTTCAAATTCCCTGAGCAGGAATACAACCTCCCTCTTGTGAGTTTCCACTGCTGTATCTGTAACTCCAACTTTTATTCCTTTTTATGCTAGATGCTCTTCCTTTGTTTTCCCCTTTAACCTGTGAGTTTCTGATGAAGGCATCTTGTCTTATTCATGGGGTCTAACGACTGTTCCATAATTGCTGCAGAAAGGATGGATGGATGGATAGATGGATGGATGGATGGATGGTTGGTTGGATGGATGGATGTTAAACTAAAGACTGAGATACGTTCCAGCTCTATAAGGTTCAGTGGATGTCAGGTACCTAATAGAGAAAGTTGTGCATTTATGATTCTAGAATTACATAACTTCTTTTTAACCATGACATCAGATGAGGCCAGCTCGCTTTTGCCAGCAGTAAGAAAGTTAACTGCAAAGTACAGAAAACAGTAGACTTGCTTACTGCTTTCCAGTGCCTTGGAGCCCCCTGCTGTCCAGAAAATAAAAATAAATACTGCAACCTCCCCCCAGGCTAATGGTGTTAGACACTTTAACATAAACCTTAAAAACTTACTTTCACCATCTCTTATACCAGGTCATCATTATCAACTGCTTTTATTAAACATCTTCCTTAAGAATCACCCAAGTCTTCTTTATGAGTTTTCAGTTTTTCTTAATGGTACCACCATGATCCACATCATCCTGGATCAAACCGTCCTTCCTCCTTATCCTCTTTCTCAGCAATCATGGTCATGTATTGAACTTTGCTATGTGTCAGGCACTGTACTAAGCTCCTCACATGCACTAAACATCATTTAATCTCTCAGTAGTCTCAATAGCCCTTATTGAGGACAAGCTATTATGTTTTTGTGAAAGTAAAACTGAGGCTTAAGATGGTTAAGTAACTTGTCTTAAGTTATAGATATGGCAGGGCCCAAAGCTGGGATTTGAACCAGGAATTCTGGCTGTAGAGCTCTTAAGCAGGTGTTCCCTTCCAACCCACTGCTTCTGCATCCAGCCTGAGTCCTCCTTTTAAAGCCCTGTGCTACTACAGTTCAGCTCCTTATTATATCACACCCGAACCATGATAAAAGTCCTGGCTGTGCTCCTCCCCTCTTGCTTCTTTCTGCTGACATCTGATATTTCACCATTAGTTTTATCAATTTGGTTAACTGGTTTCCTAACATTTGAGAAGTATCCACTCTTTCTAGAATTGCTGGACTTTTGACCTTTAAAGTCCTAAAGCCATGTTTCAAGTCTAAGAGACTTACTTGATCTCTCTTTCCCATCTTGTCATGAGTCTGCTCAACAGACTTCTTGTTGTCTTCTAATGCTGACAGCACTACCTCAACTTCTGTGTTCTTCCACCAAAGCTGGGTTACCAATGGCATAATAACTGGAAGAGTTGGTTTTGGAGACATGTGGGTTTGAGCCCCTGCTTAGCTAGCTACCTATTAATTGCATTATGTTGAACAAGACTTACCATCTAGCCTAATGTGGTAATAGAACTGAATATTTAAAATGTTTTCCCCAAGTCATTGTACAGATAATACAAAATGAATTTTAATAATTCCATTGTTTTACACTCTTAATACTCTCTTCCCCAAAAAACTTTGAAATAATAATACCTATAATTAATTGACTACCTAACTTGTAACAATAGCATTTACTAGGTGTTTTGTGAAGGGTAAGATATGAGCATATGAAATAATCATTAGATAAGTGAATGTTGTAAGAGCAAATACAAATTAACATTAATGATAATTTATGTTTTTGAATTATTAAAATGTTTTACTAGTAACATACATTAGTAAATGCATGCTAGTTGAACATAGATTGAGCCGTTGTTCACTTTGCTAATTTTTAACCTAAAATCTTTTAGCAGATAATTTCAAACAAGTGACTGGCACACACATTTGAGCATTTTGATTTGATTTGATTTCTATAGAAGATACATTTCAATGCACTTGAGTATGCAGAATCCATTCTCCTTCCTCCCCCAGTTGTCTCCTCTTTCCCATCATATACACTAAGATGTTTTAAACTTTCTCACCTCTAGCCACGTACATTTGTGGGGGATAGGAAAGAAGAGAATAGGTAGAGGACAAAAGTGGTCTGAACCTCACAGGTTGCAGAGTCCTTTCCTGGTTGCTGATAAAGATTTACTTTAGAGGCAAAAACCAACCTGAGAAGACCTCATTGATTCTAAGGTTGCTCAAACATATTGTAATGAAATGGCTAATACTGAATCTAGCTCTTCCATCTCTGCATGTCTATTTTAAAGTACGTTTGGCTAAAATTTATACCTGACTTTTATTTTCTTACAGAATTACTCCAAAGAAAAAGGTATCGAAGAGAATATTGGACAAAGATCCAATATACATGTGAAAACTGTGTGTGTTTGTTTGATGATTATTTTGCGAAATATCTTCTTGGTGAGCAGGTTGTAGGAATGGGAACTTGAAAAGTAGAGCTGAATGTTCCATAAGTTGGAACTTGCTTGGAAGCTTAAAGTCAAATATCATTTGGTAATTTTTTTCATCAAAAAATATATAAAAAATAATGTGAGCTTTGGATGATGTTTACCACTCAACGCTGATACCTATTCATCACTAATACCCCAACCTGCTTCCAGAAAGAGGCAGCTTATGAAATTGAACATTTCCATTGATGGCACTGTGATAAATTTGTGATGGTAGCTCACTGGCTTCTAGGAAAATACAAAGAGAGGGCTACTAAGGCAGATTGGATGAGGATCGGGAAATTGGAGGAATTGCCAAGAAAAGTCAAGGCCAAAAGAGAAAGACAAGGCCAATCATGAAGGCTTCTCTCTGTTCTATCAGGAGTATAACATAAATAAGTAGGATACAGAAAATACCTGAATTAATAATCAGAAACCAACTATGTCTGCAACTTTGAATAATCCTCAAACAGGCAAGGAGCAACATATGTAAGTTTCCAGTGGTCAGAAATGTCTTTCCTCAACATCAGTATTGTGTCCTAATCATGAAACCTATGCATCTACAGCCCCAAGGAAGCTCCATCCTCAAAGAACAGGAATGCTGTTTTTACTTGTTCGGCCTGTTAATATACTTCACCAAGGAGGGAGACATTGGGTGATCTCTTTTCAAAAGATCTTCAACAGGGATTTTTGATTTTCTAGGTAATTATAAGTTAATTAAAAAAAATGTTTCAAAGTATCTGGGTACCTTGCTTCTCAAGAAGGAGTTCATCAAGGTTTTATTTTAGTGATTCAAGGCTTTAGGTTGAAGCACTAAACATACATCTGAGTAGAATAATGGGGAAGATTCTTCATTACAGCTTTTAGTAATCAAATAAGAAAATGTTATCTAGAAAGAAGTCAAGGTACAGCATGGTGACTATGCTGTATAGTTAACGATTCTGTGTTGCATATTTGAAAATTGCTGAGAGAGTAGATCTTAAAAGTTCTCATCGCAAGAAAATAAGTTGTAATTATGTACAGTAACAAATGTTAACTAGACTTCTGATCCTTTTACATATATGTGAATATTAAATCATTATGTTGTATACCTGAAACTAACATAATATTGTGTGTCAGTTATATCTCAATAAAAAAAGAAAAATTTTTTTAAAGTTAAGGCATAGGAAAAAGACTAAGGATGTAGGTATTAGATGAAACAATCAGAAAGCACTCAGTAAAAGAAAGGTTTATGACTCTGTATCTTTTTTTAAGTTTTCTGATAAAAGGTAATGTTCATTGAGGAAAGCTTGAAAAATACAGAGGGATAAATACCACTCAGTTTCACTACTTGGGCACGACTGCTGTTAATATTATGGTTTTCAAAGTTTCTTAACCTCTATGAGCTTTAGTTGCTTTATCTGTTAAATGAAGTTAATAATAGTACCAACCTCATAAGGTTATTCTGAGAATTAAATAGATAAAACACGCGAAAGCTTAATGTTTGGTCAGAGTATGCACACACACAAAAGATTAGCTGTCATTATATTTCAACGCCTATCTCCATTATTTTTAATTTTGCAAATCAGAGTCATACTTACCTTTTGTTTCATATCATGATTTTTTTATTAAAATATTATGAACATCTTCCTAGGCCCTTAAAATTCTTTACAATGTATATATAATAGCTTTATAGTATAGTATTCCGTGCTGTAGAATACGTGGTTCTCAGTCAGGTGCAATTTCGCCCCCAGTGGACATTTTGAAAGTTTGATTGGCACATTTTGATTGGCACAACTGGGGAAAGTGAGCATCTAGGGTGCCGCTAAAAATCCTACAATGCACAGGAAAATCCCCCACAATTCTCCAGCCCCAAATTTCAAAAGTGCTGCGATTGAGAAAACTGAGAATGTATCATGATTTTTTTTAAACAAGCCATTCTTATTAGACATTTAAATAAAATGCATTCGTATACATAACATTGGGATGAATACCCTAGTAATTACTACTTGCTGAGGCTGTTCTGTGGTGTGCATGATCATTTACTTTAAATTGCATCGACATGGGGCGCCTGGGTGGCGCAGTCGGTTAAGCATCCGACTTCAGCCAGGTCACGATCTCGAGGTCCATGAGTTCGAGCCCCGCGTCAGGCTCTGGGCTGATGGCTCGGAGCCTGGAGCCTGTTTCCGATTCTGTGTCTCCCTCTCTCTCTGCCCCTACCCCGTTCATGCTCTGTCTCTCTCTGTCCCAAAAATAAATTAAAAAACGTTGAAAAAAAAAATTAAAAAAAAAAAATAAATTGCATCAACATAGCATGGGGCAGGGGTGGGGGAGTGGGGAGAGAGGGGGAGGGGGGTTGCAGGCATGCAATTGGCAGTGTAATGCAAATTATCCCTAATCCACATTGTAGGGGCAATTAATTACTACCTCAAATGTGCTAAAAAGGATCGACATTTTAAGAGATTATTTGGTACTTAACGTACTCTTTTCAATAGCTATACCAGGGGGGTGTGTTAGTTAACATAAGCAGTATTAAAAATAATCTTTCGGGGGCGCCTGGGTGGCGCAGTCGGTTAAGCGTCCGACTTCAGCCAGGTCACGATCTCACGGTCCGTGAGTTCGAGCCCCGCGTCAGGCTCTGGGCTGATGGCTCGGAGCCTGGAGCCTGTTTCCGATTCTGTGTCTCCCTCTCTCTGCCCCTCCCCCGTTCATGCTCTGTCTCTCTCTCTGTCCCAAAAATAAATAAAAAACGTTGAAAAAATAATAATAATAATAATCTTTCGTTTGTGTAATGGGTGGTTGCAACAGGTGATTAAGAATTGGTTAATGTGTCCTTGAAATATGCTTATTGATATCTACACCAGAGGGTGTGTTAATTAGCGTAGGTGGTATTAAAAAATAATTTTTATTGGTGTAATGACTGATATTTCCTATAAGTGACTGAGAAGGAATAACTTACAAGACACATCACTCTTGGATGCCTGAGATGTAGGAATAGGACAAGCTCAGGAATCCAATGCCATTGGTAAAGTATTTGAGGACAAGAGTTCTTTTGGTCACTAGTCCCTCCCTCCATAACAGACCCTGAAGCCTATTAGACTCAACACTCATGTCCCTGCCTTTAGGCCATTGTTGTGTTAGCCTTTCAAGCAAGGTGCTCCTAACTGCACACAAACCAGAAAGTCAGTGTCTCTGAGAGAATTGCAGGTAGAATGTGTTCAATCTTGTTTGGGGGAAATATAACTAACACATCAAAAACATAATTTCCCTGAAATTATTGCTTAGGACAAAACTATCCTCGAAACATACACACACACCTGGAGGTAAAACCCAAAAGACTGCTGTTTGGAAAAAAACTGGCCATATTGTCATCAGATAGATTTGAGTTAATCTAGATACTTCATGGATTTATGACTTGAGTCAAGTTACTGCTCTGAGCCTGTTTCCCTCATAAAACAAGGATCATAATACCACCAACTTTAGTGTAGTGTTTTGTGTTTTCATTGTGTTCTCTTTTGGGGGAAAAGGAGGTTAGTGTTTCTTTTGTTCTTTTAGTGGGAGTTAGCTTTTTTATTTGATTTCACTGGTTTACTCGGGGAACCTGATATTCACATTTCTCTCCCACCCACCCTGTATTCAAGTGCAACACTTCTCGAATTCTCCCACCCACCTTCTGGGATAATTCTAGAAAGAGCTCCTCAGACAGAGGGAAATAGATCCTGTTCTTTGCCCTCAGGAAAGATTATTTGCATTTTATAACTAGAAACACAAAAAGTATACAGTTCTCCAAAATCACAAAGGTAGTATGAGTATGTTAATGATGTATATGTATACATATGAAGAAGTATCAATGTAGGTTCATCAGTTAAAACAAATGTACCACTCAGGTAGGGGGATATTCATAGTAGGAGAGGCTTGGAGGTGGGAGTGCAGAGGTAGGGGGTATATGGGAAATCTCTGTTACTTCCTGCTCAATTTGCTGTGAACTTAAAACTGCTCTAAAAATTATAGTCTATTTTTTTTTAATATAACTAATAACAATACTTTCATCATGGGCTTTGGGAAGAATGGAATAAGCTATCTATAGGGAAAGCTCTTAGTACAATGCCAGGCATATTATAACTGCTCAATGTTTATCATTGCTATTGTCATTGGGAAAAACATAAACAAGGCAATTGCTTAATTTGTACATGTATTTCCTTCATAATAATGAAATAATCTAAATACTTGGTTAAAAAAAGGAGAGGGACAAGGAGAAAGCAGGCAAAAACCTCTTTGATCTTGGCCACAGCAACTTCTCATTCAACACGTCTCTGGAGGCAAGGGAAACAAAAGGAAAAATGAACAATTGGAGCCTCATCAAAATAAAAAGCTTCTGCACAGCAAAGGAAACAATCAGCAAAACTAAAAGGCAACCGACCGAATAGGAGAAGATATTTGCAAATGACATATCAGATAAAGGGTTAGTATCCAAAATCTATAAAGAACTTATCAAACTCAACACCCAAAAAACAAATAATCCAGTGAAGAAATGGGCAAATAACATGAATAGCCACTTCTCCTAAGAAGACATCCAGATGGCCAACCGACACATGAAAAAATTCTCAACATCACTCATCATCAGGGAAATACAAATCAAAACCACAATGAGATACCACCTCACACCTGTCAGAATGGCTAACATTAACAACTCAGGCAACAACAGATATTGGCAAGGATGAGGAGAAAGAGGATCTCTTTTGCATTGCTGGTGGGAATGCAAGCTGGTGCAGCCACTCTGGAAAACAGTATGGAGGTTCCTCAAAAAATTAAAAATAGAACTACCCTATGACCCAGGAATTGCACTCCTAGGTATTTATCCAAGGGATACAGGTATGCTGTTTCAAAGAGTCACACCAATGTTTATAGCAGCATTCAACAATAGCCAAAGTATGGAAAGAGCCCAAATGTCCATCGATGGATGAATGGATAAAGAAGATGTGGTATATATATGTGTGTGTGTGTGTGTGTGTGTGTGTGTGTATGCAATATGCATACATACATACATACAATGGAGTATTACTCAGCAGTCAAAAAGAATGTAATCTTGCCATTTGCAACTATGTGGATGGAACTAGAGGGTATTATTGTAAGCAAAATTTGAGAAAGACAAATATCATATGACTTCACTCATATGAGGACTTTAAGACACAGAACAGATGAACATAAGGGAAGGGAAGCAAAAATAATATAAAAACAGGGAGGGGGACAAAACATAAGAGACTCTTAAATATGGAGAACAAACAGGGTTACTGGAGGGGTTATGGGAGAGGGGATGGGCTAAATGGGTAAGGGGAATTAAGGAATCTATTCCTGAAATCATTGTTGCACTATATCCTAATTTGGATGTAAATTTTTTTTTAATTAAAAAAAAAAGGGAGAGGGAAACGACGCACTGTGTGAAGTACTTGGAACTACAATGCAGGCGTCCTATCTCAAACATTTAACAGTTCTTAATCCAGCAGACATTTCTTGCCCATTTGCTATGTATAAGGCACCCTGCTGGGCATGGGGAATACAAAGATGAGTGAGACCCAGCCAGCCCACAAGGCTGGAGAATTGCAAACAAGTATGTGTGGTCAAGAGTCACAGGGAGGGGAGTCTACATCAGATCAATTTCATATTCAAACACTAACCATTTTAAATGTCAAGGGAGAATAGATCTGACTCACAATAATAAGAAATGGAAAGAAGGCTCTGAAACTTTACTGAAGGATATAAAAGAAGGATAAATGGCCATTCACACTCCCTAAATTAATCCATAAAGTCAATGTAATCCAATTATGCCAGTGAATTGAGTTTTTTTTAACTGAACCAGTTTTCAAGCTCAAACGTAATCATAAATTTGTGAAACTATCTAGAAAAAATTAAAGACTAGCCTTACCCAATATGCTGTGTTCCATCTTTTTTTAAAAAAAGGCTGAAGCCACATGGATAGCCACATGGATTTATGCATAGTATGATTTGAGATGGGTAAAAAATGTTTATCTCCTCTTCTGCTTCTTCTATCCTCCTTCGTTTTCTTCTCTTCCTCCTTTTTCCCCTTCTTCTCTTTCTCCTTCACCTCCTCCCCTGCCTCCCTCTCTTTTAATGTAGAAATATTTTTTGAACTTGGGCAGGTGATCCAGCAGACCAGTTTGAGGATCTGAAAACTGACCACCAAAGGTGTATATGTATGTATGTATGTATGTATATATATATATATATATATATATATATATATATATATATATACACACACACCCCATTTGAAGACTAAGTTACTCGAATGAGGCACTGATGTGCCAAGGAAAGGAGTTTGCAATTTCTCCCATAGCCAGGGTTGCTCTACTTCCACACTGTTGACACTGAACAATGTGGAGAAACTGTGTGTTGTTGCAAGGGAGGTTGTCCTCTGTAGTACATGGAAGACTGTGTAGCAGCATCCCTGGCCTTTAACCACTAGATGCACTAGCAGCACTGCCCTCCCAAATGCAACAACCAAAATGCCTCCAAAGATTGCCAGATTTTGGAGAGTATAGTCACCCCTAGCTAAGCACAGTTGCCCTAAACAAAAGATAAGTCATTAAAGAGCTTAAAGCAATAAGACACAATAAAAATTGCAAGGTTGTTTTTACTGCATTTAGAAGCAATTGCAGGGCGCCTAGGTGGCTCAAACAGTTAAGCGTCTGACTTCGGCTCAGGTCATGATCCTATGGTTCGTGAGTTTGAGCTCCACATTAGGCTCTGTGCCCACAGCTCAGAGCCCGGAGCCTGCTTCGGATTCTGTGTCTCCCTCTCTCTCTGCCTCTCCCCCACTCATGCTCTGTCTCTCTCTCTGTCTCTCAAAAATGAATAAACATTTTTAAAAATTTAGAAACAATTGTAATGTTATTATGGGGGAAAGCCTAATACACTTTTTTTTAATGTTTTTATTTATTTTTGAAGGAGAGAGACAGAGCATGAGTGGGGGAGGGGCAGAAAGAGAGGGAGACACAGAATCTGAAGCAGGCTCCAGGCTCCAAGCTGTCAGCACAGAGCCCAATGCGGAGCTCGAACTCACGAACTGTGAGATGGTGACCTGAGCCGAAGTCAGACGCTCAACCGACCGAGCCACCCAGGCGCCCCAAGCCTAATACATTTTTTAAAGACGTGCAAAAGGAGAATCTTTGGGGGCATTTGCCTGTCCAAAACCAAAACACGCTCTAAAGCTTTATTATTTAAACTGTGGTGCTGACCTAAGAATTGATAAAGAGGGGCATCTGGGTGGCTCAATTGGTTAAGCATCCCACTTTGGTTCAGGTCATGATCTCACAGTTTGTAAGTTCCAGCCCCATGTGGGGCTCTGTGCTGACAGTGCGGAGCCTGGAACCTGGAGCCTGCTTTGAGTTCTGTGTCTCCCTCTCTCTGCCCCTCCCCTGCTCACACTCTGTCTGTCTCTCTCTCTCTCTTTCTCTGTCTCAAAAATAAACATAAAAAAATAAAAAGAATTGATAAAGAGATCTAAGAAATGGAACAAACCATCTAAAAACAGATTAATATTTAAAAAAATAGGGAAATACTCCCACATAATATGAAGATCTATTTGTGTAAATTGGTACAATCCTTGGAAAGCTACTGGTCTATATGTATCAGTTTAATAAAATGTTCATGTATTCTGGGACTGTATACTTATCAAAATACTGTGAAATTGTTACAAATGATAACATGGATACATGTTTATGATACATTGATAAATGAATAAAATACAGAATATAATATGTGTGCATATTGAATAAAGAATGCAATATACATTTTGAATGTATATTCAGTATGAACATATTAGGTTAAACTGTTTAGGAGAGTGTACAATATTATTTAGAGTGTTTTTCTTTAAGTAGTAAATATTTCATAGGATATTTTTCTGCTTTTGATTTCTCTTTATTTTGAAACTTTTTCTATAATGGGTGTGTGTCAAGGGGAAATTTTGCAAAAAATTAGAAATTATAATTTAAAAATTGAATGGAAAATTGGCCATATACACATGGGTTTATTTCTGAGCTCTCTATTCTCTTCCACTGATCTGTGTGTCTATTTTTGTGCCAGTAACAACTATCAAAGTATTTTAATTACTACAGCTTTGCCATATGTCTTGAAATCTGGGGTTGTGATACCTCTAGCTTTGTTCTTCCTTTTCAAAACTGCTTTGCCTATTCAGGGTCTTTTGTGGTTCCATACAAGTGTTAGGATTATTGGCTCTAGTTGTATGAAAAATGCTGTTGGTATTTTGATAGGGATTGCTTTGAGTAGTATGGACATTATAATAATATTGGTTTTTCCAACCCATGAGCATGGAATATCTTTCCATTAGTTTGTGTCATCTTCAACTTCTTTTATCAGTGTTTTATAGTTTTCAGAGTATAGGTCTTTCACCTCCTTGGTTAAGTCTATTCCTAGGTATTTTATTCTTTTTGGTACAATTGTAAGTGGGATTATTTTCTTAACTTCTTTTTCTTCTACTTCATTATTAGTGGATAATAATACAACAGATTTCTGTATATTAATTTTGTATCCTGCAACTTTACCAAACTCACTTCTGTATACAGTATCATGTCATCTGCAAGTGGTGAAACTTAACTTTTTCCTTACTTGATGCCTTTTATTTCTTTTTCTTCTCTGATTGCTGTGGGTAGGACTTCCAGTACTATGTTGAATAAAAATGATGAGAGTGGGAAAGCTCCCAGACTTTCACCACTGAGTATGAGGTTAGCTGTGGGTTTTTCATATATGACCTTTATTATTTTGAGTTGTGATAAAGAAGGCAAGAATATATAATGGGGAAAAGATAGTCTTTTCAACAAATGGTGTTGGGAAAACTGGATAGTTACATGCAAAAGAATAAAACTGGATCACTTTCTTACACCATACACAAAAATAGACTCAAAATGGATTAAGGACCTAAATGTGAGACCTAAATCCATAAAACTCCTACAAGAAAACATAGGCAGTAACTTATTTGACATAAGCCAGAGAAACATTTTTCTAGATATGCCTCCTCAGGCAAGGGAAATAAAAGCAAAAATAAATAAGTGGAACTACACCAAATTAAAAAGCTTCTGCATGTTGGAGGAAACCACCAACAAAACAAAAAGGCAACCTATTGAATGGGAGGAGATATTTGTAAATGATATATCCAATAAGGGCTTAATATCCAAAGTATATAAAGAACTTATACAACCCAACATCAAAAAGAACCAAATAATCCAATTAAAAATGGGCAGAGGGCCTGAATAGACATTTTGCCAAAGAAAACATAGGAATAAATGGATGGCCAACAGACACAAGAAAAGATGCTCAACATCACTAATCATCAGGGAAATACAAATAAAAACCACAATGAGATATCACCTCACACCTGTCAGAATGGCTAAAATAAAAAACACAAGAAATAACAAATGTTGGCAAAGATGTGGAGAAAAAGAAACACTCATGGGCTGTTCATGGGGATGCACACTGGTGCAGCCACCGTGGAAAACAGTATGGAGGTTCCTCAAAAAATTAAGAAAGAATTACCATATGATCCAGTAATTCAACTACTGGTATTTCCCCAAAGGAAAAAAAAAAAACACACTAATTTGAAAAGATATATGCACTGCTATATTTATTGCAGCATTATTTATGATAGCCAATATATGGAAACAACCCAAGTATCCATTGATAGAGGAATGGATAGAGATGATGTGGTATGTGTATGCACAAACACACACACACACACACACACACACACACACACACACACTGGAATATTACTCAGACATTAAAAGGATGAGAGCTTGCCATTTGCAACATGGATGGATCTAGAGGATATAATGCTAAGTGAAATCAGTCCAAGAAACATAAATTCCATATGATTTCACTCATGTATGGAATTTTTTTTTTAATTTTTTTTTCAACGTTTTTTATTTATTTTTGGGACAGAGAGAGAGCATGAACGGGGGAGGGGCAGAGAGAGAGAGGGAGACACAGAATCGGAAACAGGCTCCAGGCTCCCAGCCATCGGCCCAGAGCCTGACGCGGGGCTCGAACTCACGGACCGTGAGATCGTGACCTGGCTGAAGTCGGACGCTTAACCGACTGTGCCACCCAGGCGCCCCTCATGTATGGAATTTAAGAAACAAAACAAATGGACAAACAGAGAAAAAAGAGACCAAAAAAAAAAAAAAAAAAAAAGGCCAGACTCTTAACTACAAAGAATAAATTGGTGGTTGCCAAAGGGAAGGTGGGTGGGAGAGGGGTGAGATAGATAAAGGAGATCATGAGTATACTTATCATAATGAGCACTGAGTAATGTATAGAATTATTGAATCCTTATATCGTACACTGTATATTAATTATACTTTGATTTAAAAAAGAAAGGGGCACCTGGGTGGCTCAGTCAGTTGAACATCCAATTATTTATTTTGGCTCAGGTCATGATCTCATAGTTGGTGAGATTGAGCCCCATGTCGGGCTCCAGGCTGACAGCATGGAGCCTGCTTGAAATTCCCTCTCTCTTCCTCTGTCCAACTCACCCACTTACACTCTCTCTCAAATTAAATGTGTGTGTGTGTATACATACATAAAAATTTAAAAATAATAAGAATGTTCTGATTGGCTTGATAGTTGTATTTCTTATGGCAAATTAATAGGTGGCTCTTTTTGTTTGACAAATCAGAAAGCAAAAATGTGGCTCATATTTATGTAACCAGCTTGAGAGTCAAATAAACTTCCTATAGTACATTCTTTCCTCTAAACATAATACATAAACTTATTAATCAAGTGTGAACCTTTCTTCCAATGTCAGCATTATAAATCGGCTCTGTCTTATACCTTAAAAATTTTCACCAGAACGGGAACATTTCTATTTAAATAAAAAAGCTATAAGCCAAAGATCTTATTCTAGGAGTTGTTTAAATTTTTAAACACCTCTCAATGGATATTTATGAGTCTTGGACCAGAGAATCAATTTTTGTCTTTCTAGTAACTACTTGAGATTATGAAATTCAGTAGAAATATTTTATTATATTAATTAAGAAACATTGTAGGCACATGTTTAATAGTAATAGCAATCAAACAGTATTATTAATGAAGGGGGTGGATGTAAAAAAAAATGCTATTCCTCACTAAAACTTATCTTGATTCACTTTCTAAAAATAACTCAATATATTTTATTTCTCTGATACATTTATTACAATTCTCTGTGAATATCATTTAGCCTAGGTAGGATATTTCATTAATTAAGTATAAATTGTACCTTGTCAAAGCAGGAACTAATAAAGTTATGTGTAAGTATTAACATAACTGAGCATAAATGATGAAAATTAATCTAACCAAGATGCCAATCATAAAAATAAATTACATGGGTTGAAGAAAAATGTGAACATCAAATAAAAAAGAGGAATTGCATTCTAAATCTAAGGCAAGGTACATGGGTAGGGTTGACTTCCAGATAAAGACAGTTTTAGGTTCACAACTATAACCAGTCTTAACTTCAAACTAACAAATTTTAATTTAGTTTCTTATCCTGAGCTGCATCCATATGTCTCTATTTCATGATGAATACCATCAAGAATGACAATGCAGGATGAGTTAAACCATCATGAAGCTCCTCCTAGAATAAAACGCCAGCAATGTGAGGGTAAAGAAGACAAATTAAGTCTAAAATTAATGCACAGGGACATCTGGGTGGCTCAGTCGGTTAAGTGTCCAACCAGCTCAGGTCGTGATCTTATAGTTCATGAGTTTGAAACCCGCGTCAGGCTCTGTGCTGACACCTCTGAGCCTGGAGCCTGCTTCAGATTCTATGTCTCTCTCTCTGCCTCTTCCCTGTTCACGCTCTGTCTCTCCCCACCCCACCCCCTTAAAGTAAATAAACATTAAAAAACATTTTTTGATAAAATTAATGCACATTACCAGCATCCCCAAAACACTGACTCATGAACAGGCCAAAGCAAACCCTTTGTTATATATTCTTCAATTTTCAATGTTTCCTGGATAACTCAGTAAGTATGGGATTTTTCCAACAGAAAACAAATGTCTCTCCAAGAAGCTATGAGTAAATAGTAGCAATAGTAGTGCTAATAGTAAATTGTCAGGAGAAACATTCAACGAAGGCAAAAAAAAAAAAAATGCATTAGGTTATTTCTATTTGATTGTTTCCATTCATTTTTTAAATTGAAGAATAATTTCTTATATTAGTTTCAGGTGTGTGATATTCAACAGTTCTATACATTACTACTTATTTTGATAAATGTACTGTTGATTTCCTTCACCTATTTCACCCATCCCCCTACCCACTTCACCAACCACCAATTTATTCTGTGTATTTAAGAGTCTGGGTTTTTTTGTCTCTTTTTTCTCTGTTCATTTTTTTTCTTAAGTTTCATACATGAGTGAAATCATATGGGATTTATCTTTCTCTGACTTACTTTACTTAACATTATTCCCTCTAGATCCATCCATTTTGTTGCAAATGGCAATATCTTATTCTTTTTTATGGCTGAGTAATATTCCATTATGCACACACATGCACACACAGAAACCCACAGTGATCTTTCTTATATTGTACTTTTCAATGCTCACAAACACCCTGTAAAATAGTCACTTTGAACTATTCCCATTTTACAGATGAGGAAACTGAAGCAGAGAGAAGCCAAGTAATCTTATGTTGGAAGATGGACCAGATGGTGGGGCTGGAAATATGAAGCCAGGCAGTCTGACTCTAGAATCTACATTTAAAAGCACTATCTGCCTCACTTCACAATCTTTTCTTTTTTTTTTTTAATAGCATTTCAATAGAATGTCATATAGTTACTGAAACTTCAGGATTTTTTAAGTTTATTTATTTTGAGAGAGAGAGCAGGGGAGGGGCAGAGAGAGGGAGAGAGAGCGAGAGAGAGATTGAGAGAGAGAGAGGGAGAGAGTTTCGAGCAGGCTCCACACTGTCAGAATGGAGCCCAGTGCAGGGCTCGATCCCACAAACCATGAGACCACGACCTGAGCGAAAATCAAGAGTTGGTTGCTCAACCAACTGAGCCACCCAGGCTCCCCACTTCATGATCTTTTCTTTTTTTTTTTTTTTTTTTTTTAAATTTTTTTTTTTCCAACGTTTTTTATTTATTTTTGGGACAGAGAGAGACAGAGCATGAACGGGGGAGGGGCAGAGAGAGAGGGAGACACAGAATCGGAAACAGGCTCCAGGCTCCGAGCCATCAGCCCAGAGCCCGATGCGGGGCTCGAACTCACGGACCGCGAGATCGTGACCTGGCTGAAGTCGGACGCTTAACCGACTGCGCCACCCAGGCGCCCCTCATGATCTTTTCTTGATGTCAAGGGGACTCTAATACTTTGAGAACAGACATATAACCTCTTCTATTGTACTATTGAGTCTTAATCATTTTAACAATTGCCAATTTGTGTGAGTTGCTTCCATTTAGTGGCAACAATGAAAGTGAACCCAGAAATTGTGATGACCACCAATTCTAAATTAACCATGTTACTACCATGGCCATCTGTGACATTGGCTACATGTTTGTACAGGTTCCTTCTTCATTACCAGGACTAAACTTCCTCCCTTGTCTACCTCACAACTCTCAAACCTTCAACACTCAGATTAAAAGGAATCAGTTGCCTATTTTAAAATGTGCTGATACTCCTGGGACAGTGCAATGAGTCACAACATCCTCTGGACTCCATAGCATCCCTGGAATTTTACTCATCTATCACTCACTACTTGAATTGTAGACAGTATGTGTACCTGCCTACATAAAAGCTTCATGGAGATAGGACCAGCATCTTATTTATCTTGGTCTTCCTTATCATACCAGTTATGTGCTTAAAAGAAATATACGCTGTTTGGGGCACCTGAGTGGCACAGTTGGTTAAGTATCCAACTTTGGCACAGGACAGGCACAGCACACTCACGGTTCGTGAGTTCAAGCCCTGCATTGGGTGAGCTCAAGCCCGCTTCAGGCTCTGCACTCTCTCCCTCTCTCTCCCTCCATCTCTCTATCTCTGCCCCTTGTGGGATATTCTCTCTCTCTCTCTCTCTCTCTCTGTACTTCACTCACACTCTCTCTCTCTCAAAAATAAATAATAAATTTTATTTAATGTAGGCTGTTTCATGAATGTTGTAGAAACATAAAATCTAGTCCAATCTTATTTTTGCTGTTTGAATTCCTTGTACTACAATTCTTCTAGTATATCTACTGAGGGCTACGTGAATGTGAGCATAGGGTCCAGTTGTTTTGTGAGTATTTAGCTCTGGGTATGAGGAAACTCAGGAATTGAGAAGAAAGTAAGTAAACATTAGGTATAAGATATTTTTATGTGTTTTTATATAAAAAGTAATACTAGTTGTAGAAAAATATAATCACAAGACAAATCTGTAATGGCATCACATTACTTTAACGTCTATATTCCGTCTAATCTTTTTTAATAGCTGTTCTTAAGCTATTAAAAAATAAAAAGGAATAATAATAAAGCCTCTTGAAAAAGTAAAATATTTTAGTTTAAGTGATATATTAAAAAGACTAAAGGAAATGAGTAGTTACTAAAGACAGATATGGTGATCAATAGTAATTCCATTCATTCATTCATCAAATTTCTGTGACTTGGCATAGTATCCTGCACTGGTTAACCCCTGATAGATTAAACAGAACTGCAGAAAACATTTTCTCTTCTATCCAATAAGTTCACCCATGAAAAATTTCCAACCACCCACTGAGCAAAAACAAATTAGGGATAATCCCTGCCTTAGGTGAATATATATACTAATCTCTTGTCAACCTGTGGGGTCTATCATCCTGGAAAATCGTACTTTTGTCAAGCATTAGGTTGGCACAAATCAGGGTCTCATATAAAATAGGGAGTTATAATGATTGAAATGGCAATTTTAAATATATTCTTAAAAGAAGCAGCTTCCAAAACAAATCAGATCCATGGCATTAAAACCCAGACATATTAGGTAACACTTCTCATTAATCACCTTCTTCTGTTGTTCAGGATACATTGCTATGGTATCATTTTGCTAAGACAAAAATGATTTCTCCACAATTTTAATACCTTGCAGGTTTTTAAGGTCTTCATATGCTTGAACTAGCCCTTACTGGCTTGAAATGTAATGTGGTTAACACTTGCATTCTTGCTATTTGTTTCAACGTGCTCAGCAACATCTGCCTTATCATAAACGATCACAGTGCTTGAGGGCAAGGTTTTCCTGATCTCATATCTGTAGCGATGGAGCTTATACACACACACATACCACACACACACACACACACACACACACACACACACACACACACACACACTTTCTGTCTGTAATATCCTCATTAATTATACACCTGTGATCTCCAAGAGTGAAGAGCTAAATTTGGGTTCATTAACAAGACTGAACTAAACCACATATTTTTTCATTAATGTTGTTTATATATACAAGACCTCATTAGCTTTGTAAAAAAAAAAAAAAAAATCAACGCCTAGTATGAGACAGAGCCCTATTTTGTAATGTTATTCCAAACCTGCCTCTGGGAAGAAATTAGCCCTCCTGAAAAAAATGGATAAGCATTTTCTCATGAGGTCTAATGGGTTTAAGACTTCTGAGAAAGCAATCATTCATCCACCCTCCCAGCTGACTCACTCAGTGACTATTACAAAACATTACTTTCTATGATTCAATATAGATTAGATAATCATCCCCTTTTCCTTTAAGTGTCCTTACCAAGACTGAATCCTTGAATTAAACTTCTAGATGCCTTTTTGCTTGTGTCTTGCTCATAATTAACTCCTCCAAAAACTTTTTTGAACATCTCCATTAGCATTATAGTTTACAAAAGAATCTTCTAGTAAAGAAGACGGTGAAATAAGCTGATAATTACAGTGCAGTGTAATAATGCCACTTTATAAATCTATCCAGTGTGATAGATGGAGATGTATTGAAAGTAGACTGGGACTGGGTTAACACAAGAGAAATTGAAGGTTGGAGAATTTCTGTGAATATTTCATGGACCACTTTTCATTCAATGTGTCTGTTTAATCATTAGTTATAAGATAGGTATCATTTCCTACCTATTTTTGCTAAAAGTACATTGTTTTACCTATGTGACAGCTCACGCAAATCTTTTGGGAATGGCTTGGAATTCAACCACCATGATAATGTCATTATTTATGAAAAAATATGTTACAAATTCTAACCAAAAAAAAAAAAAAATCCCAAGTTGACATTTGAAACAGAGCCAATTGGTAATTCAAGACTTCTTGCTATCTGTGTGAGAGAATATAAAATGATGAAAATAATTCTTAGATAAATTCAACTGGATTATGCTCAGCAAGATCATTCTCAAAAAAGCAACTCTGATTAGTTGAGTTAAAGTCCCAGGTATTTGATAATAGGAAGGAGAATTTCAGCTGATGGACACGATAACATTAGTCACAGTATATAAATCTTCTGTTACAAATCAATCCATTGGCATTCTGGTGTGTGAATTAGTCTTTTGTAAATTAAAAAGTCTGTGTTAGGGGCAGCTGGGTGGCTCAGTCAATTAAGTGTCTGACTTCAGTTCAGGTCATGATCTCATGGTTCATGAGTTCAAGCTCTGTATTGGGCTCTGTGCTGACAGCTCAGAGCCTGGAGCCTGCTTCAGATTTTGTGTCTCCCTCTCTGTCTCTCTGCTCCCCCCCCCCACCTCTCAAAAATAAACATTAAAAAAAAAAGTCTGTGTTAATGCTAAAGTTGAGTCCTTGTATATACACACAAGGTAACAGAATCAGTCCAAAGGCTTTAACTAGATATTGACTCTGTCCTTGGTGCTGTCCAGGTAATATTTCTTATTCGCTTCATTGTTTGCTGTTAATGACTTGGATAAGGTTATAGCCAAAAAATTTCCAGAAAACACTGTTAACAAAATCAAAACTGAAAAAGACCTATATGAACTAAGGTGAACCAAAAATTCACAAATAAGAAGTTAACTAAGAACAAATGTAGGAAACAATTGCACAAATCCAGGGAGATGTGACTTAACAGCAGCAGGTATAATAATTTTAAAAATCAGAGGGGCTTTGATTGACGGCTTATTATGGGTTAAATGTAGGATACAGAAAAAAGGTCATATGAACTTAGCCTATTTTCAAATGCAATTAATATTTAGTAACTTCTTATTTTACACTATGTTTGGGTCTTCCATATTATCATTAAAGGTTTACAATGAGAAAGGAGATCAATCAGTTTTATTCTGTGAAGGTCAGACCCCATTTGAAGAACAGTGCTATGTTTGGATCAAAAGGGGACAGTTTTGTATGTTGAATGGAATTGCATGTTTGGGCTTGCAAGTTTTTAGTGAAATAAATTCTCCATAGAAAATGTCTAACAGTATTTATTATAGAAAGGTGTTTAATACAGAATTTCATGTTTACCATTTGCTGAATTCTAAAAAGTGAAATGGTTAATAGAACAGGGTGAACTTGTATGGAACATTGTTCAATTTTTACCATCTGAAGAGTGCTCCTGAAAAGTATCTCAACCTCAGGTGACTTCAGCTTGACAGTCTAATGGTTGAATCAACAATTTCTGATATTGGCTGATAGCTAATTTTTGTCTGCATCATATCTGTTAAAAAAAATTCACTTAATCCCATAGAGATATCTTCTTAAAGTCAAATAAAATGAGAATCACCTAATTAAATCAATGAGCAGACTTCAATCTTTGGCAAAACCAATCTCAGCATAGCAGCAAAGGTTTTTTTCCATCAGGGAAAAGGACTTTCATTCAACCCTGAATTTAGGACAAACTCTACAGAAGTGGAGTTCCATGAACTATTAATTTAACAGATAAGAACTAACTCCCAGATGTTTCATGCTATTTAAAGTGAAAGATTCATTTGCCTCTGAGCTACACTCAGAAAACTTCAGATAGTAAAAGGCTTTTCAACATAAATGAACTAAGAAAATTACATGAAAGTCAATTTGCTTTCCTACTTGGAAACTTTCAACTTCTGGGATGAAAAAATGAGTACAATTTTCCATAAATTTATGGATCCAACTATGTGAATGCAAACACCAATAATATATCTTAATGGAAACATGGGAAGTTATTGCTGGCATCCTCTACTTCCCCATTAGAAAGCCAAAAGACTGTCTGTTCTCCCATATTTCACGAATTGGACTAGTTGGTCTCTATGGCCTGTATTTGGAACAAGAATAATAAATGCAATCTGGGATGAGTTGTAAAACCACACTAGATGGGCTGGAATGGCACAATTTAAAGGAGACACTGGGTTCTTAATCCCATCTTTAGACTTCAGGCAGAGTTTTTATTTCCTTTTATTGGGAAAGACCTGCAGGATGCAGCAGAGACAACTGGCAAAACTAAATTTCCAAAAGCCAAGTACAACTGAGCACATGGTTATGGAGTCAGACAGACCTCGTTTCAGAGTGTGTCTGCCACTTACTATCAGATATTTAAACCTCCTTCCATCTCAGTTTCTCTAGCTATGATATGGGATAAAAATATTACCTACAGCAGAATAAATAATATATAGATATCATAATATATGCATATAATATTTCTTTCTAGAAACTAAATAGTGCCATGTCTAATTTCACTCCCCACCTATCAAAGTTCCTTTACTATAGAAAATGCTGAAGAAATATCAGTGATTATCAATATCATTATTATAGTTATTGGCAAGAGTTAACATTGGCCCAATGGTTACAATCAGTCTATGAACCTAGACTAAAGGTTTAAATACAACCTCCACTCTTTCCTAGTGACCTTGGATAAGTTACTAAACCTCTCTGCTATCAATTTCCTTGTCTATAAAATGGGTATGGCACTTAATTCATAAGGTTTTCATAAGGGTTAAATAAATTAACACCTAAAATGTGCTTAGATTCTCAACAAATGATATTGGAACAACTGGATATCCACATGCAAAAAAAAAAGGAGGAAGAGGAAGGGGAGGAGAGGGAGAAGGGGGAGGATGAGGAAGACCAGGAAGACCTTACACTCTTCACAAAAATTAACTCAAAATGGGTCACAGACCTAAATGTAAAACACAAAACTATAAGAAAAATTAAATAACTTTAGTTTGTTGATGATTTTTTAGATAAAGCAACAAAGGCACAATCTGTGAAAGGAATAATTGATAAGCTAGACCTCTTTAAAATTAAAATTTTCTGGGGAACCTGTGCGGCTCAGTTGGTTAAGCCTCTGACTCTTGTTAGTCTCAGGTCATGATCTCATGGTTTGTGAGATGGAATCCTGCATGGGGCTCTCTACTGTCAGCACAGGGCCTGCTTGGGATTCTCTGTCCCTCTCCCTGTCTCTCTCTGCCCCTCCTGTCTCGTGCATGCTCTCTCTCTATCTCAAAATAAATAAACTTTTTAAAAAGTTAAAGTTTTCTGATCTTCCAGATATCAAGAAAATAGAAAGACAAACCACATAGTAGAAAATATTCTCAAAATACATATCTATTAAAGGAATGTTATCCAAATTATACAAAGACCTTTTAAACTCAACAATAAGCAAACTACCTTAACACACACCTTACCAAAGAAAATGCATGATGGCAAATAAGCATACAGAGAGATACTCCATATCATATGTCATCAGGAAAATGCAAAGTAAAACAATGAGATACTACTATGCACATATTAAAATGGTCAAATCCATTGACAACACCAAATGCTGATGAGGATGTGGATCAACTTTCATTGCTGATAGGAATGCAAGGTGGTACAGGCATTTTGAAAGATAGCTGTGGCTTCTTACAAAACTAAACATATTCTGACCATAAAATCCAGCAATCATGCTCCTTGGCATTTACCCAAAGGAGTTAAAAACTTATGTCCACACAAAAATCTGTACACAGATGTGTACAGCAGCTTTATTTGCAATTGCCAAAACTTGGAAGCAGCCAAAATTTGCTTCAGTAGATGAATGGATAAATAAACTCTGGTATCTCCAGACAGTAGACTATTATACAACACTTTTTTTAATGTTTGTTTTGAGAGAGAGAAAGAGGGAGCATGAGCAGGGGACAGAGAGAGAGAGAGAGAGAGAGAGAAGGGAAAGAAAATACCAAGCAGTTTCCTGTGCTGTCAGCACAGAGCCTGATGTGGGGCTGGGTCTCAGGAAATGTGAGATCATGACCTGAGCTGAAATCAAGAGTCAGATGCTTAACTGAACCACCCAGATGCCCCTCAACACTTTTCGAAAAAGAGCTATCAAGCCATGAAAAGACATGGAAGAACTTTAAATATATATTACCAAGTGAAAGAAGCCAATCTGAAAAGGCTACATACTGTATGATCCCAACTGTATGACATTCTAGAAAAGGCAAAACTATGGAGACAGCAAAAAGATCAGGGGTTGCCAAGAGTTGAGAGAGGAGGGATGAATAGGCAGAGCACAGAGGATTTTTAAGGCTGTGAAAATAAACCTGTATGTTACTATAATGGTGGATACATGAGAGAAGACATGTTGCTCTAGCTCATTGTAACACTGAGCATGTTTAGAGAACTTTGTTATGATCTGTGTTAGATCTCATTGTCAATTGTACATGTGACACTTGTCCTTCCACACTCACCCTTTTACAGTAATTCCTTTTTTTAAAATTTAATTGTTTTTCTATAAAAATTGTTACCAAGTGTAAACCATCCAATTTGTAACCACAGATAGAAATACAAACTACAGGGTAACTGAATCATCCTCTCATGATGTTTTGTAGCCATGAGAACTGAAGGGTCAAATGGAGCTCTTCATCTTCTTGATAAAATTGCTCAGGTCAGGGGTGCCTGGGTGGCTCTGTCGGTTAAGTGTCCGACTTCAGCTCAGGTCATGATCTTGCGGTTCGTGGGTTCAGGCTCTATGCTGACAGCTCAGAGCCTGGAGCCTGTTGCAGATTCTGTGTTTCCCTCTTTCTCTGCCCCTCCCCTGCGCTCACTCGCTCGTTCTCTCTCTCTCTCTCTCTCTCTCTCTCTCTCTCTCTCTCTCAAAAATAAACATTAAAACTTTTTTTTAATTACTCAGGTCTGATGACTTCAGGGGCTCCCCAAACTGGCTTTGTCTCCCTTGTATTTCACAGAATAGTAGAAAATATTAAAGATTATACATCATTTGCTTTCTAAACATGTTTTGACCTTGTATTTTCCTGGTTCTTCTCCTTCCTTTTTGATTTCTTTCTCTCTTACCCATTTTGCTGCCTTTTAGTCATTGTTCTGTGCTTCAACACCTGGTGTCTTTAAGGCTCTGGCTTCAGCAAGCAATTCTTCTTTTGGTTAATTCCTTTAATAATAGTCTAATCTACTCCCTTAGAAGATGATATCCAAAAATATGCCTTTGCCTGTATCTTCCCATGAAGATTCTGGTGTCAGACAAGATATGTCCTTTTGTTTGTCTGGTTGTTAGATTCATATCTGCCATCAAAGACCTGTTGTAGCCTTAAAATACCCCAAACAAAGTCCTATTATGATAACACAAACTCCTATTACCAATAAACATTGGCCACCTTCCCAACTAAATATTCCATCAAAGGGAGTTTGCTTATGCTGGTCGCCATATCTGGACACTCATTTACTTTTTCTTCCACCCACTTGTGCATCTAACAAGAGGCAGCTCCAGTCCAGTCCTTCTCCCTCCCTGAAAGTCTATTTCATATTCTTTTCACCCTTCTTCCAGCAAGGGTCCTGAGTACTATTGAGTTCATGGCTTATTCTTTCGTTGTTTTATATACAATAGTTCTTTTCTGTGCAACTAGATAAGAAACTATTCTAAGGACTCAAGCCTAAATCCTCAGTTTTATTTCCAAAGCACAATAGCCCATTGCTAAACCTCTAATAGCAATGCAGTAAATAACTGGTGATTGACTTAGTATTATGATATGACTCTGACAGTAAGAGATACAGTCCCTTCCTTCATGTAGCTTACAATCTAGTCTGAAAACTAGATATTAAAATAGCAATTATTACCAATAATTATGTAACTAGAGCTGCAATTAATACTAAAATTGTCTCTAAGATCCAATTTTAAATCACTACGTCTCTCTTCACTGAGTCTTTCTGCTCCCACATTCATGAAGGGAGCTGTCTCTTCCAAATTTCAAGCTCAGATTTATTTTTAAAATTGTTTCACTCCTCTGACTCTTACTCTGTGGTTCTCAAACCTGGGTGATTTTGCCCCCAGGAGACATTTTGGCAATGCCTAGAGACATATTTGGTTGTAATTTAGGGAGGGAGAGGGAGATGTTACTGGCATCTGGTAGGTGGAAGCCAGAGATACTTCTAAAAATCCTAGGCACTGGACAGCTGCCATGACAAATAATTGTACAGCCCAAAATAACAATAATGCCAAGGCTGAGAACCTCTGCTCAAATGCTTTCTCTCTCAGATGTCTTCTGAGTAGTTTTCTTCTCAGCCCACCTTCCATGTGTTTTTCTTAATCTCTAGAGTTATACATGACCACACAATGGTTTTTACAATAAGATCTCTTTTGCCTCAGACAGAAACTAATATTCATAGAATATGTATATTATTTGTGAGGGTGGAGTATTTGTCATAGAAAGATAAGTGTAAGTTGCTGTCTCCTACAGAAATGAGTTTATTTTCTCACTCTTAGCCTTCCATTGGAAATAGGTAGTATGTCAAAGACAGCCTGCTTATTATTCTCCATCCTTAAGACATGTTTCCATGATGCATCTGACAACTTAGATTTTCTTCAGATATAATGACTGTACTATAATAAACCTGAAGCCTATCGTAAAAATCCCCTAAATGGTTGATTTAATCATGTAACCCATCAATTCTTCACACAAAAATGTTACATCAAAGATGCATGTATTTTTAAATTTTTCATTGATAATATCTAAAACAAATAAATTTAAAAAAAACACCAAACTACACATAGCATCTTTAATAGCACAGAATGTTATCTAAAAGCACAATGGCTTCCAATAGATTGGTATCAGTTCTTTCATTTCAAGAAGCATATGTTAGTTTGAATCCTATTTGAATCTTGAATATCCTAGTTCAAAATACAAATAATATAGCAAACCAAGAGATTAATTACTTTAGAAATCTCTGAAGAAATTTCTACTTTGAGATCTCATGTCTTCACTTCATCCAGCCACTCTGGTCTCCATACTGTTCCTTGAAACTTGCAGGGAAGCTTCTGTCTCAGAGATTTTCACCTTGTTCGCTCTCCCCAAAACTCACACGTCTCATCCTCTTACTCCCTTCACGTCTTCACATGTCACTTTCTTGGGGGGCCTTCCCTCACCCCCTCGATACTCTCCACATTTCCTGCACTACTTTTCTCCACTGCGCTCATCACTGTCTAACATGCCAAATATTTTACTTGTTTGTTATAGTAAGTATTCAATAAATGTGTGCTGCGTTCGTTTAGTAAATAAAAAGGAAGGAAAGATGGGGATGCCAGCAACATCCGTCCTGCTGGAGTGGATTTAGTAGGCATGGTCTGCTCTGGAGCGCTATTTCTAGTGGCAGTTTGAACTCCAATCCAAAGCCAAGGTGGTGTGATCATGGAACCAAGTGTCCCAACAATGCCTTCCTGATTTTTCAGCTTCCTGACAGTGGTAGAAGTTACTCTTCCTCAGTTGATATTCTGAGAGTCACTCTTGGAGACACAGCTAGAGCCAGCCCTTCTCCACAATCTACCTCATTCACCTTAGATTATCCAGATGCTGCCTATTAGACACAACAGTATATCCCCATTTTACAACTAGGAAGCTGAACATCAGGAACACTAAAGAACAATAAGTCAAGCTTAAGTTTATATGATCACACAAACGAAATGAACACTTCTAGATTCCTCTTTCAGTGACTCAGAATAGTTAAGATTTACTTGGTACCAGATATTCCTCCTCCTAATCCCTCAGAAACATCGATTTCTGGAACTGAGGAATACATATATTCTTTCCAGCCGCCCTTTGCCTGGAATAGTTTGCACCTGCTACTGATGCCTGTTAAGACTGCTCCCAAGAGGCAAGAAAATCTTGTATCTCAGTATTTGAGTGTTTTTACACAATGATCCTGTATGGTATTTTTGTGGAATTTTCAGTGTATGTTGTACTGGGAAACTCCAATTAAGTCACAAAAATCATTTGGTATGGTTATGAAACATCCGTTGTGGGTTTACAGTGCATATTACGGATTCAAATCTTCTTGCAACTAAAAGTGGCTTGTTTTCCTTCTGTGATTACTCAGTTGATGACTTCTGTGATTTGGGACAATGAAAGACTGAGAATCTAGCTGTTGCTTCCTGTCTTTTGCACATTCTGTTGAACCAGCTAAACTGTTTTTGTGTCTACTTATCTTTCGTGGATCTGTGGAGTTTGCTTTTGAAACTGAAAACGTTTTTGGAGAAAAAAACCATCTCAGAAAAATATCACGGGGGGAAATCCTCTCCATTATTTATATAATGTTTATACAAACAAGCCAAGGACAGGCTACTTCTCTGAAGAGACAAACTTGGTAAGAGAGGATTCCATAATATAGGAAGCAAATGAAGGAGAAGATATCAGAGGATGAATTTTTTCATAGATACTTGAAACTTAGTAATACAAGGTTGTCAAATAACATGTGTTAACTATGTTATGGGGGTTTTTTGTGGGGGAGGGGGTGTGGGAGAAAGAAGGAGAGAGAGAATCTTAAGCAGTCTCCATACCCAGCATGGAGACTGACACAGGGCTCAATCTTACCACTGTGAGAGCATGACCTGAGCCAAAATCAAAAGTTGAACATTTAACCAACTGAATCACCCAGGTGCCCACCTATATTGAATTTTTAATAAATTGTTTTTTTCTGTTCACTTAAAGAGTTATTCTATGAGTGTTAAGAATTAGTCCAAGAAATTACAGAAGGAATGAACAGTCTTTCTAAAGTTGTAAGATAATAAGAAGTTGTCATTATTAGTAAAAGTTATTAAAAGAAAAGAAATATTCTTTCTGCCATCAAAATCAACCATAAATCATCCCCTACTTAAATAGAAATCAGACTCTCATAACAAAGAATGTGCCTGAAAGATGGCACTTTCATATTATTTAGCATAATAGTTTATTAGGTTTAAAAGAGAAGAGATAGAGAGGGGAGAGAGAAAGAATAAATTTTTTGCTACCATCAGGGGCACCTGGATGGCTCAATTGGATAAGCATCCGACTTTGGCTCAGGTCACAATCTCGTGTTTGTGGGTTCAAGCCCCATGTCGGGCTCTGTGCTGACAGCTCAGAGCCTGGAGCCTGCTTTGGATTCTGTGTCCCCTTCTCTCTCAGCCCCTCCCCCTGCTCATGTTCTGTCTCTCACTCTCTCTGTCAAAAATAAATGTTAAGAAAAAAATTTTTTTAATCTTTCATACCATCAGTATAAATTATATTTTTTAAAATGATTTTATATTAATTCTATCACAAAAAAAATTAGAAAAAGTTATCCTAAAAACATTTTATAGCAAAAATAAATAATAGGATAATTCTTAAAATGTACCAGGAAGGCTCAAAGCAGAGGAATTACCTTAAGTATATAGGGATTGGAGAAAGACCCTGCTACGCAAGGTCAGGCATGCATAGAGTGGAAAAGGAATCCCTAGGAAGGACAAGTTTCATATTTGGATATGTAGGAAAGACCCAGAATATAAAGCATTAAATTTCACAGCCTGACACATTGCCACGCACATGATAGCTCATTAAAATATTTGTCAAACGCAGTTTGATACCAATGATGTCTGCTGAGCATTGGTGCATATGACAACTCCTTTCTTCCTTCTTCTTGTCTTAAATGGTGAAGTGATACCTAGAGCAACAGATACCATGTTCCAACCATGAAGCCACAATATTTTAAGGATGAAAGAGCAGAACTGTGAGGCTATCAAGGAACTTCTTCCACCAGATGTTTTGTCAAGTGAGATAATTAAATGTCTTATTCTTTATTCCTGAAACCACTGTTTTTTATTCCTTGTGGGGGAGGGGGTCATTTACTACTTTCAGAAAAAAAAAAATGCATTCTTAATTGATACACACCTAAAAGGAAAATTTTATCTTTTATCCTCAAAAATAGGCCTGGTCTGATTTCAAGACCCCTTTACCACAACACTCCCAGACAAAGAAACAAACAAAAAAGTCATCTGCTTGTTGATATCTGCAATTCTTCATTTAATGGAATACTTTATCTAGAACATGTGATATTGACTCATAATTGATTGTATAGCACCTGCTTTGGGCATTATCTTTGGGTCTGCTCCAAAAGAGAACTTCCTGTTTTGGGAACTTTTGGCTCACATATTCAGATAATCCTCAACATATCTATTTTTTAATTATTACAGGTTTCCTGGTTCAGCTATTGCTAAGCTTTCGTACTCAAATTAATCGCAATGCTACCATGCATTGCACACATAACACCTCTGAGGATTTTTCCTCATCAACCATATTTTTTCTGCATTCTTCCCTCAAATAGTCACAAAACACCCTTTGTGCCAGTTATCAATTTATTGTCTGTCAGCTCCAAATCCACCTTTCTTTGTCTTGCTTTGTGATACAGGGGCTGGACTAAGTGAACTTTTCCCTGTTGGCAGCTGGTGCAATGTTAGGCTTTGTCAGTAGGGGGCGTTGAAGAGACATTACTGGAGGAAGGGGCTGCACTTCCCGGTTCCTCTGTGCAGTTTTTGCTCCCCCACCCCCTAAAAGCAAGAAACCTAGGGGACGTCCAGGGGAGTTCACACTCCAGCAAGTAATGCCAGAACCACTGCAAAGTGTCTAGCACCGCAGAGGGTGGCTTCCCAGTGAGTTTCCCCAACATTCCAGAACACTGATTACCACCTAGTTTCATTGGGGCCCCAGCAGGTGGTGGCAGGTGGTTTTCAGCTGGCCCTGACTGGTGGCACTGCAGCAGATTTCTCTGCCATTAAGTAGGGCACAGCCACACCCTCTCCATCAGGGTCTGGATGTCAGTGTTTGCTTCCTTTCAAGTTTTTTCCTTTCATAGGTACTGATCCTGAGCTGTAGAAGTTATTCCCTCTACCTACTATTCTTGTAATCTGAGTTCTCTTTATTGCTTAGTTGTTAATCCTCTGTTATTAGTTAACTATTTAATCCCTTAGTAGTTAATTCCATGGGATAAGTTTATTAGTTCATTATTAAATAGTAACACTTTATGTTAAAATGTTCCACTCAAACTACTGAGCGATTTCTATCTCCTGGATAGATCCTGACTGACACATCATCTCTAGGTCACTCATAGGAATTCTGCATGGCATATCTTTATTTCACACAAAGGTCAGGAGTCTACTAACTTCCAAATATCAGTTGTAATGTCAGGCCAAATTTCCAAACCTGGAAATCCAGTACATTAAATTTAATCAATATATATTATTTTGCAAAGGTCCAGGAAAAGGAAAGACTCAAAAACATTGAATTTCAGTTGTGGTGATCTTCCTTAAACTCATTAAGATTCATTTTAATTGTGGTCCAAGACAACATTTCAAATATCAGTCTGAGAATTAAATTGCACATCTCGGGGCACCTGGGTGGCTCAATTGGTTAAGCGTCTGGCTCTTTGTTTCCAGCTCAAGTCATGATTGCAAGATTCATAGGATAAGCCCTGTGCCTGGTTCCACACTGCCAGTGTGGAGCCTGCTTGGAGTTCTCTCCCTCTCCCTTTATCTCTGCCCCTCCCACTCCCAAAATAAATTTTTTAAAAATTGCACATCTACATATTTCAAGTTTGGGGGTGTGTTTGGGTATCAGAAATGGACTACTATTGCCTACAACTCAAGAATTTGAAATATTTTTTATTCCTGCTAATAGTGAGACTATAGGCAAACTACATTTTTTAATCTACACTTGCAATCCATCCTACTGAATATCAGAACATTTGAGATCCTTAGGCTCTTCACTATCCTTTGTCAAAAATGACCAATTATAGAGAAAATATTTACAAATCACATATCTAATAAGAATCTATTATTCAGAATATGTTAAGAATTCATACAACTCAACAAAGAGACAAAAATAACCAATTAAAAATGGACAAAGTATTAGAATAGACATCCTTCAGAGAAGATATATAAATGGCCAACAAGGACATGAAAAAATGCCTAATGTCATTAGTCAGAAAAATGTCAATTAAAATCATAAGGAGATACCATTTCATATCGACTCAGAATTTTTTAAATGCAACATAAAATAACTAGTGTTGGTAAGGATATTGAGAAACTGGAACTCTGATACATTGCTGGTAGGAATCTAAAATAGTACAGACACTGGAAAAGAGTTATGCTGTTCAGTAATTACCATGTGACTTAGCAATTCCACTCCTAGGCATATACCCAAAAGAATTGAAAACAAGCATTCAAACAAATGTACACAAATGATCATAGCAACACTATTCACAATAGACAAAAGATAGAACCAGTACAAATGTTCATCAACTTATGAATGGATAAACAAAATCTGGTATATCTGGAACATTGTTCAGCCATAAAAATGAGTGAAGTACAGACAACAATGTGAATGAGCCTAGAAAACATTATGCTAAGTTAAAGAATCAGGCAAAAAAAGTCACATATTGTGTAATTCCATGTATATGAAATATCCAGAATAGGAAAATCCATAGATTAGTGGTTTCCAGGGGCTGGAGAGAAGAGGAAATAGGAAATAACTGCTGAATGGGTATGGGGTTCCCTTTTGGGGTGATGAGAATATTCTAGATAGTAGTGATGGCTATACAACATTGTGAATGCACTACACTAAACGCCACTGAATTGTACACTACAAAATGGTTAAATGGTGAATTTTATATGTATTTTACCACAGTAAAAAGATAAATTATGAAAGGAGAGGAATTGGAGGTGGAAAACATAAACAATTCTTTCAAGAAGTTTTGTTCTAAAGGGAAAATGAGAGATGGTACAGTAGTTGAAAGGGGATGTGGAGGGACGAGTAAGTTTTTTAAACATTGCAAATCTTGCTGCTATGTAACAGTTATCAAATAGATGCTTATTGAATGGATGATTAGATGTAGGCAGAGCTTACCTGGGAATGAAAAGATGAAGACTGCCATTGATCTTCCAGATCCTTGACAGATGACATCATGATCCACCTTTGCCTCTGATACTCATAGCCTCACTTTGCTAAAGAAATGAATCATGGCAGGAGAGAAGCAACATAAGGCATGGAAAACCATAGAGCCTAACTAATGCATTGCTTAAAATATCAAGTAGATTTCACCCCAGTTGATCTTCCTATAGTGAGACAGTGGATAAAGGCTCTCTGCTTAACAACAAGGTATGTAAATGAGAAATCTTTTCAGTTTCCAATTGATGGTGAAAAAATTTGTTGAACTGAGTGTTTATACCTAAGTGTACTTTAATAAATTCCAAGTGGTCAACAGCAAATGACAGTTGAAAACCATTCTGTGAATCTTTGGAAATTTGCTTATTTAAGGTTAAAATTATTCACTTCTCAATCTCATTTTTTTTTAATTTTTTTAAAATGTTCAGTATTCTAAACATATGCAAAGATAAAGAATTTAAAGTGATCCTTTATATGCACTTCACCCAAATTTGACAACTGTCAGCTCAGAGCCAATCCTGTTTTATTTATAGCCTTACCCACTCCTCTTCCTCCTTCTTGGGGATTATTTTGTAATACATGCCAAACATCCTACCATTTAACATATAAATATTTTAGTATGAATCTCTAAAGGATAAGAATGCTCTTTAAAAATATAACTACAAGTGGAACAAGATGGCAACAGAGTAGGAGGACACTAGGCTCATCTCGTGTCATGAACACAATTAGATGACTATCAAATTATCCTAAATACCCCGGAAATTGACCTTAATACAGAACAAATTCCACAACTAAAGGGAGAGAAGAGGCCACATCGAAGATGGCAGGAAGGCAGGATGTGGTTTAGGGAGAAATGGATCATAGGTGCTGCAAAGGGAAGGGAGCCATGGTCACAGAAAAGGGTGAGAGAGAGAGAGGAGCACACAGGAGAACACACAAGGAGGATGCTTCCCCAAAGCCATTGGCTTGGAAAACAAGAGGGGCTGAATTTTGTGAGTTCATGAAACCATCAGGGCTTAAAGCCTGGAGTGTTAAAAGTCAGTGAGCTTGGCTGGGATAGACCCCTGAGGGCACTGTCCTGCTCCAGGAGAGAAGGCAGGCAAACAACAGGGGGAGGGGCTGGGACAGACAGTGTGAAAACAGCAATCTGAAGAATGCCTGGGGCACACAGTACGGATATTATTCACTAGTCTAGGAGCTTCCCTGTGAGGCAGTTTTCACAGTGATTCCTCTCCAGGAACAAAAGACCATCTGGTGCCATTTCACTCTCCTACCCCTCAGCATAAACACAGAGCCACCCGCAGGAAGCAGCGCAGCTCCAACACAGGCTACCTAACTTGCTTACACCAAGTCCCACCCCACTGCGGTCTGGAGGGATGGCTCTTCTCAGTCAACCTTGCCTCAGTACCAGCATGGCAGACCCTTTCCCAAGAACACTAGTGATGTGGAAACCTAACACAGGCTAAGGGCAAAGCACAAGCTAGCACATGACCACCACCACCACCCCAGGTGGGATATGTGTGATATTCCTCAGGCACTCCTGGCTGCCCAAGAACAAAGGAAAGGAAAGAAAACAAATGGTTAGCTGATAGAGATCACAGTCATACAATACATGGGTCTCCATCAGTTTACAAATATCTTAGTAAATTACAACAAAAAGGCAATCTTATCAATAGCCTAATCTCCAGAAACCTGTAGACTCAGTTTCTTGGAGCCCCAACATCGCCCCTCCATAGTGATATGGGGAACAAAGGCAAGAAGGAAAATAGCAGGTAAAATTAAATTTCCTTATAACCTGCAGCCCATTGACAAATACTTGGGACTGGCAGAGCAGAACATTTCTCCACGAACTCCCTACTCTCTTAATGTTAATGCTCTGCTAGAGGGAAAAACAACCTTACTTTGACAATAGCTAGACCTCTAATATCCTGTGAATCTTCTTTAGCATATGAAAATCTCTTTGAAAACTTTCCCTTGACTTTACCTTCTCCAACTCCATAGTATATAACCTGTCACTCTTCACAACCCCAGTGCAGCTCTTTCTGCCTATGGGTCCTTTCCCATGCTTTAACAAAATCACCTTTTTGCACCAAAGATGTCTTCAAGAATTCTTTCTTGGCTGTCCCCACCATCACCCCAAACCTCATCGCCAGCACAAACCCCTATCCACACCATGTCTCCTGACCAGAGAGTTCTACAGGGCCTCAGTTCTGGTGGAGTTGGTGTTGGATCTCATTTTACAAGCAGACCAGAGCACACCTAGTTAAAGTTGCCACATTTAGGCCAAGGACCAAACAATGCCCACTGCAGGCAAGAAGAGCCTCTGCAAATGAATGGCCTAAAGGATATAGAGCAGCCAAACGCAACAGCAGAGCACATACAGTACACACTGGAGACACTCCATGAAGCACAGACCGTGGGTGCTATGTGACCTCTTCTTCATAAAGCCATTACTTTTAGGAGCAGGAGGCAAAAAAGGCTTTTCTAGAAAACACACAGAAGAAGGCAGAGACTTAGCAAAATGCCAAGATGGGGGAATGTGTCCCACATGAGAGAACAAGATAAGGTCACAGTCAGATATATAAGTGAAACAGATATAAGTAACATGCGTGATGAAGACTTTAAAGCAAAAATCATACGGATATTCATTGGGCTTGAGAAAAGAATGAAAGACAAGCATCCAACTCTTGATTTTGGCTCAGGTCATGATCTCACAGTTTCATGAGTTCTAGCCCCACATCAGGCTCTGTGTGCTAAACTAGCTGAGCCTGCTTGGGATTATCTGCCTCCCTCTCTCTCTGCCCCTCCCCCACTCATGCTTTCTCTGTCTCTCTCAAAGAAATTTTAAAAAAGAATCAATCAAAGATAAAGAATGCAATAAACAAGATTGGAAACAGCTTGATGCAATGAACAGCAGGCTGGAAAAAATAGAGGAATGAATTAATGACCTAGAAGACAAAGTAATGGAAAATAATGAAGCTGAACAAAAGAGAGAAAGAAAAATTATGCAACATAAGAATAGACTTGACGAACTCAGTGACTCCATTAGAATATAATAACATTTGTATTATAGGAGACCCAGAAGAAGAAGAGAGAAAATGGGGCAGAAAATTTATCTCAAGAAATAACAGCAGAAAACATCTCAAATCTGGGGGAAGAAATAGCTATCCAGATCCTTGAGGCACAGAGAACTCCCATTAAGATCAACAAAAGCAGGCCAACATGAATTAAATTTACAAAATGCAGTGATAAAGGAAAACCTTAAAAGCAGGAAGACAAAAGAAGGGCTTAACTTATAAGGGAAAACCCATAAGACTAGCTGGAGATTTCTCGACAGAAACTTGGCAAGCCAGAAGGTAGTGGCATGATATATTCAATGTGCTGAATGGGGAAAATCTGCAGGCAACAATACTCTATCCAGCAAGGCCATCATTCAGAATAGAAGAAGAGATAAAGAGTTTACCAGACAAACAAAAATTAAAGGATTTCGTGAACCAGCCATGTAAGAAATATGAAAGGGGACTCTTTGAGTGCAAAGGAGAGACCAAAAGTAATAAAGACAAGAAAGAATCAGTGAAAATCTCCAGAAACAATAACAAATCAAGTAATAAAATGGCACACAAAAACGTATCTATCAATAATTACGTTGAATGTAAATGGACTAAACACTCCAATCAAAAGACATAGGGTGCCAGAATGGGTTAAAAAAAATAAAATTAAAATTAAATAAATAAATAAAATAAAATAAACCCATCCATATGCTGCCTATAACAGACTCACTTTAGACCTAAAGACACCTGCAGATTGAAAGTGAGGGGGTAGAGAAACATTTATCATGCAAATGGATGTAAAAAGAAAGATGTAAAAATTGGACAAACCAGGTTTTTTGTTCTTGTTTTTAATCCTTCTTTGGTATCAGGGTAGTACTGGCCTCATGGAATTATTTTGAATGTGTTCTCTATTCCATTATATGTAAGATTTTGATAAAGATTACCATTAATTAAATGTTTATTAGAATTCACCAATGAACCCATGTAGTCTTGGGCTGTTCTTTGCTGGGAGATTTTTGATTCCTAATACAACATTCGTTCTTGTTATTGATCTAAGATAATTTCCCACATCTTGGATTCAAGATTCATGATTCAATCTTGATAAATTATGTATTTTTAGGAATTGTCTGGGTTTTTTCCTAAGTATCTGATTTGTTATTATATAATTATTTACAGTAATGTTATCATACTATGTTATTTCTGTGGTTATCTGTTGTATTGTTTTCTCTTCCATTTCTCATTTTGGTTTTTGAATCTTTTCTCTTTTTTTCTTAGTTAATGTAGGTAAAGCATTACCAATTTTATTTTTTTTTAAACTGGTGATTACTTTCAATATTATGTTATTGTTTATTCTGGTCCCTATTTATTTCTGATTCTTCTTTGTTATTCTTTTTCCCTGATAAATTTCAGCTAAGTTCCTTCTTTTTCTAGGTCCTTATGATGTAATGTTGTTTATATTAAATTTTTATCTTAATATAAGCATTTATAGCATAAATTTCTAACATTTGCTTCTGCTGCATCCCATAGATTTGAGAATAATGTGTTTTCTTTTTCTCTTATTTTGAGGCATTTTTTGATTTGCCATTTTATTTCTTATCCGGCTCATTGCTGGTGCAGTAGTGTACTGTTTAATATTTACAAATTAAATATTTAATATTTATTTACATTGTTGATTGTTCAGTATGTTTTTGTTGATCTTTAGTTTTGTACGATTGTGGTTGGAAAATACAATTGGTATGATTTCAGTCTTCTTAAATTTGTAATATCTGTTATTTCTCTTTGTATGTGATTTAACCAGAGGATTCTTCTTTGTGTACATGAAGAAAATGCATATTCTTTCTATTTTTCTTGGATAGAATGTTTTATATTTATCTTTTAGAACCATCTATTCTGAAGTATGCCTCAAGTAAAAAATGTTCTTGTTGAAAAAAATTACTTTAACTGAGGGTACTCACTCAAAACATATCCGAGGGGAGGTGGGTAGGGGGATAAGTGAAATAAGTGAAGGAGATTAAGAGTACACTCATCATGATGATCACTGAATAATGATGTATAGAATTATTGAATCACTATATTGTATGCCTGAAACTTACATAACACTGTATGTTAACTATACTGAAATTAAAATAAAAAACTTAATAAAAAAGTGTTTTTAATTTTTAAAAAAGTAAATGGACAGAAAATATATATACCATACAAATAGTAACCATAAGAAGAGTGGAGTGGAATTACTTGCAGATAAAACAGAATTCAAGACAAAGATCATTATCAATGATAAAGACATTTTATAATGATAAAGGAATTTGTTGTTAGGAAGTTAAGTCTTATAACAGAGTTTTAAAATATATTAATTAAAAATTGATAGAAATAAAGGGAGAGATATTCAATTCCATAATTATAGCTTGAGATTTTAACATGCCTTATTGATAGAACAACTAGACAAAAAAAAAAAAAATCAGTAAAGACATAAAGCATCAGAACATTTAAAAAATGATAAAATAAAAATATAACCACAATACCATTCCATATCTAAAATAAATAATTCTTTACTATCATCCTTTTGAACCTGACCTTCCATGAGCTAGTGGACAAAGAGTTTGTCCAGTTTTAAATGTATTTTTTTAATTTTTTTTTTTTTTTTTTTTTTAAGACAGAGCATGAGCTGGGGAGGTACAGAGACGGAGGGAGACAGAGTATCTGAAGCTGACTCTACCGACAGCAGAGAGCTCAATGTGGGGCCCAAACTCTTGAACTGTGAAATCATGACCTGAGCTGAAGTCGGACTCTCAGACGACTGAGCCACCCAGATGCCCTGAGATTGCCCAGTTTTATTCTGCAACTTAAAATCCTATCAGTGGTTGAAGTAAAACTTAAATTAAATCCAACTGATTCCAGACAAGAAGTACAGTGCATAAGAAAAGAGTTTTATATCAGATGCACCTTTGCCAATAAACGGTGATCAATTGTGGACCATCAAAAGAAGCAGTTATTGTTACCTATACTCGTATAATGCTAAGGAGGAAAAGGTGCTAGTGAGAAAACATCTCCCAGGAATAATCCATGACTGCTACACCTTCATAATTCTACAGTATGTGCAGAGATTTCCCATATGGACTTGACATGCGAAAGAAAAATGCTGCTTGGTTTGGGAGATAGTATCTTGGAGAGAAATGTAATAGAGAGCTTTCTGGGGCTCAACAAATTCATCATGTACTAACAATTTCAGATAACATGAAATGCTGCCTTCCAAGGAAAACCATGAAGTATTGCCAGTGAACTTAAAGTCTAAAATAGGGAATTGCCAAGTCTTGGGATGAAACATGTAAATTTATTTCTTCACCATGAAGGTGGTTACTGGGAAAGCTAAAGGAAGATGCTGGAGAAACTGACCATGACTTTTGATTGATGGGTCCTGATTTTCTCCCTCATGATTTAAAATGGGTTGTTTTGTTTTGTTTTGTTTTTGTTTATAAAATTTTTAATGTTTATTTTTCAGAGACAGAGCATGAGCAGGGGAGGGGAAGAGAGAGACGGAGACACAGAATCCAAA
Organism: Panthera tigris; assembly: GCF_018350195.1. NCBI lineage: Eukaryota > Metazoa > Chordata > Mammalia > Carnivora > Felidae > Panthera > Panthera tigris. The sequence goes on along the minus strand of NC_056676.1, from coordinate 60,494,541 downwards.
GCAGGCTCCAGGCTCTGAGCTGTCAGCACAGAGCCTGACATGGAGCTCAGACTTACGAACTGTGAGATCATGACCTGAGCCGAAGTCAGACACTAATCCAACTGAGCCACTCAGGCACCCCTAAAATGGGTTTTTTAAAGAAAAATGGAATATATGACAAAGACTTGGAAGAACATATTTGGTGGAAGATTTATTATTTGCATGGCCAAAAAAATAATGAGGGGACAGGGTGCTTGAAAGTGAAGTTTATAGGTGACAAAATTCTTTCAATGAAATTATAAAACAGTACTCTATGAAAGACAACTAAATGATGTAACATATAAGACTGAGCTACTTGAAGTTAAAGACCAGACATTCATTTTTATATCCCTTGTATCTTATAAAGCACTTGAACCAGGTGTGTTTGTATCAGTGAGGATTAGATACCGCTGCAAATAACAGAAAAAACAAAAATATCAAGACATGACTTTATTTCTAAGTTATAAGAAAGAAGCCTGAAGATGGACACTTGAGAGGTCACATGAGAGCTCTGTAAAGTTATCATGGGTCCAAACTTGTCCATCTCACTGCTCTACTATCCTTAGCATAACCCTTGTGCTCATGGTCCAAGATTACTGCCGGAGCACCAGCTATCATATCTACATTCCAAGCAGAAAAATGGAGGAAAAAGAAGTCTGGACTCTTTTTTTTTTTTTAATGTTTATTTATTTTTGACAGAGAGAGAAACAGAGCATGAGTGGGGGAGAGGCATAGAGAGAGGGAAACACAGAATCCGAAGCAGGCTTCAGGCTCTGAGATATCAGCACAGAGCCCTATGTGGGGCTTGAACTCACAGACCATGAGATCATGACCTGAGCAGAAGTCAGACACTTAACCAACTGAGCCACTCAAGTGCCCCGGGTTGCTGCTTTTAAAGAAATCTTTTAGGAACACTCACATATCACTGAGTAGAACATATTCACTTGGCCACACCTGCATGCATGGGAGTTTGGGAAATGTAATGTTTTACCTGGGGCCATGTGCCAAACTAAAGGAAAAGGGAAAGATAGTGGGAAGTAGTTCTCAGTTTAGCATGGAACTCAATATAGACCTTTATTCTATATCAATAGGAAAGAGAAAATTATCAGATCCAACTACAATAATATTAAAATAGTAACTATGATTTACTGAGCTAGATGCTTTAGTTCATCTTGGGCAATGAACACCACAGCCATGAGGCTATAGATACTATTTAGCCTAATTTTACAGATAAGAAAACTGAGTTTCAGAGAAGTTGAGCAACTTGCTGAAGGTCACACAGCTATGGAAAAGCCATGATATAAACCAAGGTCTACCTGGTTCCAAAGTCTGTTCTGTAAAAATCTTTGCTCCTTGATATGGTTCGTGTACCAGCAGCCTCGGAATTACCTGGAATCTTGCCCCCCCACCCCCGCCAAAAAAAAAAAAAAAAAAGCAAACAAACAAAAAATAGAATTTTTGGACCCCACCCTAAACTGCCAAATGCAGATCTGCAATTTAACAAGTTCCTGAACTGTAAATCTATTAAAGTTGGACAAGCATCATTCCCTGCCATTCTGCCATAAATATATCAGACCTCACTGATAATAAAGTTCGCCTTTATTCTTTAGGGAAAGAATTTCAGTCAGTTATATTTTAGTGTGAGTTTATATAATAATGTTAATTCCTCACATAGGATTAGCAGATAGGGGAATAATTTCCAAATAACATGGAAATTACATTAGTTCAAATATGATTCCTTTCCCCAGCACATTAACTTTTTGCCCCCATCAAGTTAATGCAAAGCAATTAATACAGTTGAGCACCTAGCCACAGAAAGCACAAGACTGTACATCACTCCCAATCACTTCAAGTCAGTACTTGGCTCAGTTTAGCCACATGCTGTGTCTCTAAAGTGCTTACTGCTGGAGTTTCCTTTATCTCTGTGCATTTTGTCCTTGCCTCTTAACTTAGCAGCTCCCACCTTCCCTTTCACCCCTTCCATCAAGCCACCTTCCCCTTCTTTTTAGGAAAAGTACTCTATTTACTAGGTTACGTCTTTGATGAATGGTAACTTAGTATGTCTTTTTTAAGTTTGCAAGGATTTTTCATTAAGATGTTAACATTTTTGATAGTTGTATAGGATTTAAGAGACCTACCCAGCTTAATTTTCTTCCAGTTTGCCCTATTATTTTTAGTAAGCAGTTTTGCTAAATGAAAGGAACAAAGTATATAGTGTTACAACAACACAAATGCCCACATTCTGCAATGATTAGAGGGGTTCAGAAGAAACACTATCCATCTACTTTTGGATAAATACCCGTTATTCTCAAAGGTGCAGCACAATGCACAGAAGAGATGATGGGCTTGAAGACAGAAGAAATGCATTAAAGTAGTCACTGACAAAAATCCCCAGCTAAAGAGTTAAAACTGCTCTCGGCATTGAAATGCAGTTAGTATGATGAAAGTTTCTGAGACAAGTCCAAGTGATTAGCATAGGCCCCTACCCAGCTTCTGCTTTTGCAGCTTCACCTGGTCTCAACCTCAGTTCTTGACAAACTCACAGTCTCACCTGGCCCACAGACCTATATCATCCCTGGGCCTGCTCGCCTCTGGTGATTTTTCTTTGCTGACACCTACCTGTCTGATCAGATCTTTTGTACACTTGGACAGAGAGATTTGCAGTCCCTCTCCAGTGTATGATACTGACTCAAACCCATATGCTCAAAGCATGGGGCTGTGAATGAAATCTACCATTTATGTGGCTCACAAAGCTCTCTCTGACACACACCCCATTACCCAGTCATTTACTTAATACCTCAGCACATTAAGAATTAATATTTCGATGTTTTGTCCTCAATCTGATATAATTTCTTATGTCTTCTTATATAATTTCTATGTCTCTTTATAATATTTTTGACTATGGTTGTCCTTAAAATGCATTCCCGCTTTGGGGCACCTGGGTGGCTCAGTCGGTTGAGTGGCCGACTTCGGCTCAGGTCATGATCTCGCGGTCCGTGAGTTCGAGCCCCGCGTCGGGCTCTGTGCTGACAGCTCAGAGCCTGGAGCCTGTTTCAGATTCTGTGTCTCCCTCTCTCTGACCCTCCCCCGTTCATGCTCTGTCTCTCTCTGTCTCAAAAATAAATAAACGTTAAAAAAAAAATGCATTCCCGCTTTGATCAAAATATTAAAGTCCCTTCTATTTTTAAATGTTTTTAAGCTTATTTTGAGAGAGAGGGAGAAAGAGAGCGTGCACACACAGTGGGAAAAGGGTAGAGAGGAAAGACAGAATCCCAAGCAGGCTCCGCACCATTAGCACAGAACTGGAGGCAGGGCTCAAATTCACAAACCAAGTGATCCTGACCTGAGCCAAGATCAAGAGGCAGACACTTAACCAACTGTGCCACCCAGGTGCCCCTCCAGTCCCTTTTAAAGATAAAATGGATATTGTTGACATTCGAGGAAAAGCCAGAATATATGATTGTTTTCCCAGTTACTTTCTGTCCATTTCTCTGCTTAGTCCAGAATCTTAACGAGGCTATTCACTCTAGATTTTCTTAAATAAAGTTTAGAACTTTCATGCAACAAATATTTTATACTTTGATTTTTTTTATTTAAATAAAATTTTTAAAAATTCTGGTGCCACATGCTCGATACTCACCCATTACTAACATTGAAATACTCCTGAACATCTATCCATTTGCCTTATATCTCTCCTAATCGAATGCCTCCTACTTACCATATATAGTTTTTTTAATTTTTTTTTATTTTTTTAATGTTTATTTATTTTTGAGACAGAGAGAGACAGAGCATGAACGGGGGAGGGTCAGAGAGAGAGGGAGACACAGAATCGGAAGCAGGCTCCAGGCTCTGAGCCATCAGCCCAGAGCCCGACGCGGGGCTCGAACTCATGGGCCATGAGATCGTGACCTGAGCTGAAGTCGGACGCTCAACCGACTGAGCCACCCAGGCGCCCCTATATTTTTTATATTATAAAATAACCCTCCTTTTAAAATTTGGCAACTCAAAGGAATAAGTCTACAAAATTGTGTGTAAATCTTAAATAATTACCAATCAGTTGGTAATTTTTCTCTGTAACTATTTTTGTTTCACATTCTCAGTTGTGTGTGTATGCATGTGTTGTGTGTGTATGCATGTGTGTGTGCATGTCATTGTGAAATAAGAAAGAACACAGCTGCTTTCATAAACATATGCAGAACAGTGGCAGCCTCCAGTTCTTCAGACACGGATTGTCCCAAATCACACAAGTCATCAACTGAATAATCAGAAAAGGAAAACAGGATATTTTCAACCAAAGAAGATGAAAGCCGATTTAAATTGGTCCTGTCATGGTTTCAGTCAAACAAATCTACGGTTATTAAAATTAACATGCAGAATCATCAAATAAGTATTGCCAGGTAAAGGAGATAGTGACTGCAGCTAAATTGTATAACAAGAAAAGTTAACTTGACATTCTGGTACAAGGAGATCAATGAATATGTCGATAGGATGGGACTTTAAGCCAGAACAGAACATAAACCTTGGTCAAAAGAATCAAATTCAGCAGATTTAGGTGACTAGGGCTGTATGTGAAGAAACTATATAAAAATCCGTGAAAGGGAAGGTGGGCTTCGGTGGAGATCTAATGACTAAGTATAAAAATGGTTCAAGAGGAAAGAAGTGATAGTACCTTGGGAATTCAGCACTGGAGGGAAAGTGGGAGCAGAAGAAAAGTGAGAGAAGAGAAGGGGAGAGGGGGAGAGAGAGAGACATTTTCAAATATGGAGTACAAGATGGACACAGAGTGTAGTTAAGAGGGACATTTAAGAGTATCCAGGTATTTTCAATGTTCTTAAAACTTGAGTATCTGATAAATATTTGCCATACCTTGCTATTTCATTGCTCAGAAAGAAGGAACAAGAACAATAGCCACAATGTACTGAGTAATAACTCAGTTCCAAGCATTATGCTACATACTTTGAATATATGATCTCATTTAATTCTTTCAACAATCATGAAAATTATTTTCCCCATACAGGCGGTAATTGGTAGGGCCATTTTGTAAAGCCCTCAAATTTTGGGCAGGGAGGGGATTTACTTTACAGTTATAACATTACCCTAAGTAATACAGAAGATCAGGGTAGATTCTCTTGAGGAAATAACTGTGGAACTAAGATTGTGGAAGATTAAGAATTAGACTAAGGGCATGGTCTCATGGTTTG